>NC_048298.1:153604502-153746144 GCF_013100865.1 Trachemys scripta elegans
GGGTGGCTCAGTGGGAGAGAAGCTCATTGGGGGGTTCCAGGTGCAGGGGCAATGGGGCTCCGCAGGGATCCAGGTGAAGGTGTTTGAGGCTCAGCAGAGGGGGTCTAGGTGCAGGGGAGGTGGGGTTCATTTGGGTGGGGGTCCAGGTGCAGGTGGTTGGGGCTCAGTGGGGAGGGTGTCTGGGGGGGGACTCATCGGGGTGGTATAGATGCAGGGGAGGTAGGGCTTGTCAGGGTGAGGGTTTGATGGGCCGGCTTAACAGGGATCCCCAGCTTCTGCCAAAGGGATGCTGCATGGTGGGCTCCAGCTTCCCCCCTGCCCCTGCTTCCCCCATCCCCTTCTCTTCCCCATCCCATGCCCCTTCCCCACCGCTCCATCTCCTCCCCATCTCACCCCCTTCCTTCCCCCCCACCCCGCTTCCCCTGTACCCTTCTCTTCCCCATCCCATGCCCCTTCCTCACTGCTCCATCTCCTCCCCAAGCTTGGGGGGCAGGGGAGAAACTGCCCCACAACATGAGCCGGCGGAGCAGAGAGGGTTGGGACTGGGTCGCTCCACTTCCTGCCGCCCAGTAATTGTAGGATGGGCCTGACCCCGCATTCACGGGGTGGCGGGAAGTGGAGTGACCCTGCCCCAGCCCGTACTGCTCTGCTCCCCTGGCTCCCAGCCTTGAGACTTGGGAGGTAGGGGGGAACCGTCCCCCAGCACTCACCGGCGGCATGGCTGGGAGCCGGCGGCATGGAGCGGGCTGGGGCCAGGTCACTCCACTTACCACCACCCGGTGAGTGCAGGGTGGGCTCGACCCCTGCTGCAGTCCCCCGGCCGGGACATAGCTCAGGGGAAGGGGTGGAGTGGGGGTGGGGGTGGGGCTGAGGCAGAATAGGGGTGGGAAGAGGCGGGGCGGGGCGGAGCAGGGGTGGGGGCAGCTTTCCTGGCTGGTTCAGCCGGCCGGGGGATCGAACTGGCCGGGGCCCCTTCTGACTCTGGGCCTGGCGCCATTGGCTCACATTGCTCTAATATTCTATTTTTCCATTATCTTGACATCAGGTACTCCTGTTGGGTTAGCACCAGGTTTGACATATGATGTTAAATTAGGCTCTGATCCTGTAATTTACAGCATGCTTCATTCTCTTCAGTAAGGTTTCATGTAGGTACAGCAATCCACTTGTGCAAAATGTAGGATTGGGACCTTATTTCCTTACTCTGTGTGTGTGGTTTTTTAAATGAACAACATGAATTAATAGTTCTGACACCTTTTAAAAAAAGCAAACATGAAAATTATTGGGATTCAAATCAAGGGGTAAAGTTCAGAAATTTTGAAACCTGCAATTAAACAGAGTTATTAATTAACTTCTGGGTATATGATTCTGCATGATTTATGGAACAATATATGTTATCACACTTGTAATAAATCACCTCCAGAGATTACATGTATGCCTGGTGAGACAATTTTACAATATGTACAGCCAAAAACAATGCTGTTAAGATTATGGCAGCTACAAGCCTGATCCTGACAGATGCTGAGCTCCGTTGCCTCTGTTGGGTACTCAGAACCTTGCAGGATTGGGCTTTAGGTTTGGGCTAGAGTTGGGATGCAAGAGCTGCCCAGGATTAGCCATGAGGTAGCCAGTAAGGGACAGCTGTTACCAGGGCCGGTGCAAGGAAGTTTTGTGCCCTAGGCGAAACTTCCACCTTGCGCCTCCCCAGCCCTGCGGCAGCTTCCCAGCCCCTCCCCGCCCTGAGGCGCCCCCCCTGCGTCAGCTCCCCCACCGGGGAGCCATGCGGCAGCTCCCCGCCCCAGCTCACCCTGCTCCGCCTCCTCCTTGAGCACGCCCGCCCCAGCTCTAATTCTCCTCCCCTCCCAGGCTTGCGGCACCAAACAGCTGATTGGCGCCGCAAGCCTGAGAGGTGGGAGAAGTGGGGAAGCGACGGCGTGCTCGGGGAGGGGGTGTAGCAGAGGTGAGCTGAGGTGGGGAGCCCTATGGCAGCTCCCCCCCATCCTGAGGTACTCCTGCAGCAGCTCCTCCCCCCCCCCGGCCTGGGGAGCCATGTGGCACCTCCCCACCCCAGCTCACCTCTGCTCCACCTCCTCCCGGAGCATGCCGCCCCCGCTCTAATTCTTCTCCCAGGCTTGCAGCGCCAAACAGCTGATTGGCGCTGCAAGCCTGGGAGGTGGGAGAAGTGAAGCGGCGACCATGCGCTCAGGGAGGAACGCTGTAAAAAAAATTGGGGGCATTGCTTTTTGGCGCCCCCAAATCTTGGCGCCCTAGGTAACCACCTAGTTTGCTTTAATTAGGGTTACCATCCGTCTGGGTTTCCCCGGACGTGTCCGGCTTTTTCAGCGTTAAATGGCCATCCGGGGGGAGATTTCTAATCAAGTAGAAATGTCCAGGATTTCCCCCTTCCCCTCATGCAGAGTGTGGCGCGGCTGATTGGACGCCTGGCCTGATTGAAAGCCGCTCGCAGCCACTAGGGCCTCTAGCAGCCAGAGTCCCTCCCCCGCTCCCTCCTCCCCCACAGGGCAGTGCGGCAGTGTTTGAGTCCACCTGGAGCCTGCAGCTCTCCCTCTGCCTGGTGAGCAGGGGGAGCAGGGCAGGCGGCGGGGGGGGTGTGTAGAGGCTGCAGGGGCAGGGCAGGCAGGGGGCGCAGAGGCTGCAGGGCGAGTGGGGAGCAGGGGGCACAGAGGCTGCAGGGGCGGGGGGATGCAGAGGCTGCAGGGCGAGGAGGAGCAGGGCAGGCAGGGGCATAGAGGCTGCAGGGGCAGGGGGGTGCAGGGGCAGGGCAGGCGGGGGGGGTGCAGAGGCTGCAGGGCGAGGAGGAGCAGGGTAGGCAGGCAGGGGCATAGAGGCTGCAGGGGCGGGCGGTGCAGGGGCTGCAGGGCAAGTGGGGAGCAGGGGGCACAGAGGCTGCAGGGGCAGGGGGGCCGCAGAGGCTGCAGGGGCGGGGCAGGGCAGGCAGGGGGCACAGAGGCTGCAGGGCGAGTGGGGAGCAGGGGGCACAGAGGCTGCAGGGGCGGGGGGGTGCAGAGGCTGCAGGGCGAGGAGGAGCAGGGCAGGCAAGGGCATAGAGGCTGCAGGGCGAGTGGGGAGCAGGGAAGCACTTAGCAATCCCCAACCAAGATCAGAGCGGGAGGGAGGAGGGGGAATGCGGGGTGTCAGAGGAGGGGGCAGAGTTGGGGCAGGGACTTTGGGGAAGGGGTTGGAATGGGGGCGGAGAAGGGGTGGAGTTGGGGCGGGGCCGGGGGCGGGGAAGGGGCGGAGTTGGGGGCAGGGCCGGGGGTGGGACTGGGGCCCCGTGGAGTGTCCTCTTTTTTAAATGTTTGAATATGGTAACCCTACCTTAATGGTAGCACCGGCCCTGGCCGTTACAATGTAGGGTGAAGGCCTATATGCAAAAACCTCACTGAATTTAATAGACACTATAGTCTCTCTACACTTTTTTTGTAAGCCTCCTGGTCAGTTTAAATGGAGAATTCTATCCCTGATATAGAACTCTGTGGGATGGTTTAAAAAAAAAAAAAGTGTAGACAGGATCTCATCTCTACTAAAGTCTGTGGGTTTTAAGAGTAATTTCTAAAGAACACAATGAAATTTCCATGGACCCCTACTGATTTCTTTAGGCCTCTTCCACTGTGGGGAGAGAGAGTGATGTTTCTATGGCTGTAATACTGCCTCCAAGAGGAATTGTATCTTGATTTGGTTAGGATTGGGAATGCTATTTATTGCTATTGAATCACTTCATTTGCTGTTGTTCAGTGTAGGCTACAACTAGGGCACTGGTGCACTCCCACTGCTCCTTGGCAGCCATCAGTCTTTATGAGTGCAGCGTGGGGGATGGTCTGCCTAGGGAGCAGAACTGAGGGTCTACATTTTCAAAGTGACTAGTGATTTGGGGGTGCTTCAGTTGTTGGGGGCCTAACCTGAAACACATTAAAGGAAACTGATTATTTTTTCCAGGAAATGCCGAGCACCCACTCTCTGAAAACCAGGTCCTTTTAAGGTGTTCAAACAGGGCTGCCCAGAGGATTCAGGGGGCCTGGGGCAAGCAATATCGGGGGTCCCTTCCATAAAAAAATAGTTGCAATACTATAGAATACTATATTCTCGTGGGGGCCCCTGCGGGACTTGGGGCCTGGGGCAAATTACCTCACTCCCCCCCCCCCGCCCTCCGGGCAGCCCTGGTTTCAAATTAGGCACCCAAAATCAACAGTCATTTTTGAAAATTTAGGCCCAGCTGATCTTCTGGGGGCAGAACCAGAGACTTTATAGTCTGCTCAGCCAGACATAATTGACAGTTAAGAATCCTTTGCTTTTCCTTATAAGCAACACTGGCTGCTCACTGTAGTGGCTCCCAGGTGATCTGGGAGCTCCTTACATGCATGGGGCAGAGATGTTAAGATGATGAGGACCAGATTTTTCAAGTGCTTAGCACTCACATTGGGGCCAGATTTTCCAAACACCCCAGCTTGCATTTAGGCACCTAAGTAAGCGGCCAGATTTTTTCCCTAAGAGCAGGGGGGCTGGAACAATGTGTATAGTGGGGGTGTTGAGAGCTATTGAACCAAACTGTCAACCCTGTATATGATGGGAACCACTTCAGGCCAGGGGGTGTGGCAGCACCCCCAGTATCCCTAGTTCCAGCACCTGTGCGTAAGACCTCAGTACATTGGATGCATGGTGGGTGCTGAGCTCTTTTGAACATCTGGCCACAAGTGTGGGTGCTAAGTGCTTGAAAATCTGGTCCACAGATCCAGATGTGGTGGGAGGGGGATCTTCTGCTTTCTCTGTGATTGAAACTGTTGAATTAAAAATATTTAACCACTTATTCTTATTCTTCTTTCCCCCTCCACTCTAACAAATAAATGTTAAGAAGGTCTGATGCTAAGGATGTGGCTGATGGGAAAGGAGGGTAGCCCTCTATTAGGGACCACCAGACAGGCATTCAGGTGAAGAGCAGAGCGAAAGAGCTGGGATAAGGCTGTTCTCTTGCTTCTGTGGCAGAAATTTTTATTTTGTTAACACAGGAAACTAGGGAAAAAGCTGGAAACAAGAGACAGGACAGGAGAAAAAAGGTCAGCCTGTTTTTTTTTTTTTTTTTTTTTTTTTTTTACTTACCTGGGTTTTAATAGTAAATATAGTTTAGATGTTACAGATGACCAGTGTCATTGGAAATCTCTTGGTTTGATCAGCTTGTTGCCATTGGTCGTTGGAGGTATTGTGAGCTCATTTACAGAGCTGGGTATTTTAGAAAAGCACGAAATCCAAACGGAGTCAGAATTCTGCCACTGGCCCTTTTCTTTCCCCTTCTATCGACTTGTGTTCCCTCGTCACCATAGTGCCTCACAACCAAAAATAGGGAAGTATCATCCCCATTTTACAGACAGAATCGCACAGGAAATCTGGGTCCGAGCCAAGAATTGAAATCAAGTATCTTGCGTCTTAGTGGAGAACCCTATCCATTAAACCAGGCTAACCCCTCTTGGATCACGTCAGAGCTCCAGATCTGACCAGGCTTCTGGCTTTGACAGTAAAGTCCATATTGGAAATTTTCAGCCCAGGCTCAGCTCTATATATTTATGTGTTTCCTTATATCAAAGATGTTTTGATCCATGTGTCAGGATATGACCTCAGCTATAAATCATTCTGAACTCAGGATTTCTTAATGCTGTTTTGTAATGTATATTTTTCCATGTTTCCGTAGTTCCATATTTCCAAGGTATAGACAGGCACAGTTAGAAACTGTGCTAAAGAAGCTCTTGCTGACTTGTTTTTGAAGTGTAATATGTTGTAGGCTTGGATGGAGGCGGGACGGATTACAGAACAAGTCCAGCAAGTGCAGCAAGTTGTAAGTATTATGTAATCACATTGCAGGCATGGATTCCGGTAACTGCTACTCGTAATTGCTTCCAGTAACTTTACGTAAATACTAATCAGATGACATATTTTGAATGCCAAGATACAATCAGCACTAATAATCTATTGACCGACACAACACACAACTGTAGCTTTCTCATGCAATCTGATGCATTTTCCAAGGGAAATTATTAATTCAAGCTGATAATATTCTACCTCTTCAAACAACAAGTTGTTAAAAAGTACAGGAGTCTGATTAAATATACTCTGGAGCCTGACAAGCTTGGCACACTCAGGAATAGCAGAGTGGAGGAATAAGACAGGTGCAGGGTTAATCCCAGGGCTCTGCAAGAGAAGCAGGGACTATTGTAGCTTTCGTAATCTTGTGGTGAGAGTTCCAGGGGCTGAGGATAGACCTGGACCAGGTGACAGTATGCTGAGCAAACCTGGCTAGAATAACGTTGCCCCTTTTGACCCGAATTTGGGATATTGCACATTGTTCCAGATTATACAAAGCGTCCTGTTTTCCTGAACACAGCAGGAATCAAACAGCAGGCAACAGTTTCTGTGCCCACAGTTCCGGTTTTGCCTTTCCAGACAGCCTCTCTGTGCCCCCAAAAGCTCTCTCTCTCTCTCCACTTTCTTTCAGGGCCACTTTACCAGCACTTCTGTTACTATCTGCTTGGCTTGTTGGCTGCTTCCATGTCTCTTGCTTCTCTTTTACATGTACGTGTGTGTATATTATATTTAAGGCTAAGATTTTTTCACTGTTATTTTTAGTAAAAGTCAGGAACAGATTCCGGGCAATGAACAAAAATTCACAGAACCCGTGACTTGTCCGTTACTTTACAACAAATAACTGGGGGCAGGGCTAGGTAGGGGGAGGAATGGAGTCCCATGGGAGGGACTGACAGCTCCGACTCCTGTGGCCACAGCAGAGGGTGCAGCCACAGGGGGCTCACAGCCCCTGCTTCAGAGATGGTCCAGAGATGGGACAGGGGTGCGTGGCCCACACTGCAGCCCCTGCCAAGCCCAGCCATGGGAGGGGTACGCGGCCCTGGGGTGCACGGCCCCAGCTGCAGCCCCAGGTGAAAGCTGCGGAGCTGGGGCACATGGCCCCGGCTGCAGCCCCGCTAAGCCCCGGAGGAGGCGAGGCTCGAGTGCATAGTTCCACCTGCCCAGTTGCAGGGCAGGGGCGCACAGTCTCGCCTCCTCCTCCTGAAGTCCTAGAAGTCATGGAGGTCTGGTAAAGTCACAGAATCCGTGACTGGCATGACCTCCATGACTAAATTGTAGCTTTAATATTATATTATATTATATTATATTATATTATATTATATTATATTATATTATAAAACACATGCACACAACAGAGGTCAAATTTCAGAGTAGCAGCCATGTTAGTCTGTATCCTCAGAGGTCAAACTACATCCAGAAAAGCTCAACTGACAACAATAAATTAAGAGGTCTGGTGAAAAGAGTATGGACCACAGTCTCCACTCTAGTAAACACCAGTTTTCCCCTCTTGTGACTCCACTGAAGTCAATAGAGTCACACCAGCATGAAAGGGTGTAGTGGGGTCTCAAAACACACTCCAAACATTAATAAGGAAGCCTGACAAATATCCTTCTAAGAAAGATAAATTGAGCCACTAAAAGCGACAAAGTCACATTCCCAGAGCCATACAACGAGTCTGCTTAAGATCTGGGAATATAACCTAGAGGCCCTGATTCCTAGTCTCCTCCTCTGACCATTGGACATGTTCACTTTGGTTTCATATCAGTTTCTATGTATAGTATCTCTTGACCAAGTGAAGCTTTCCACTGTTCTGGGCTGCTTAAATTCAGACACATCAAGCCTGATTTCCACAAGGGCTAAGTAGCCAATGGGAGCTGTGGCACAGCATTTAGGCACCTGATGTTGGGCATTCAGGATTAATGGCCTCTTTTGAAAATTTGAGCCTGTGGGTAACATTTTCGAGGCACTTAAGTGACTTAGGAGCTAAAGTCCATTCACTTTCAATGAGATGTAGGCCACACTAGGTGCCTAAGTCACTTTTGAAAATGGGATTTGCGATCCTAAATCACTTAAAGGCTTTTGATCAGCAAAGTGGTAGTCTCGACAGAGACACTAATACAATTACTTTGACAGCTATAAATACATTGCTTTTTTCTATTCATGTTTCAGTGCATAGGTTCCCCAAAGTGGATTATTTCTCTTCTTTTCAAAGGTTATAGCAACACTGTGCAGGCAGTGCCAAGGTGACTATAAATGGCCATTATGCAAAATGCTGAAGTGAGGGACAGAGACCATCTGCATGGCACATTTGTCAAGTGCTCTGCCGTTTTATGGAGTTGTATAAATAACAATGACCCTGTTTCGGTCCTGGCTTATCACATTATAATCTTGTAGTGTCCCTTGTAAATCAATCCTCCTGTTTAATTACTTTAGAAATGAGATGTCAACAGATCTGGCCGGGCTCCTCCTGCTGGTAACTCACCAGACTGCTTTGAGAGAAGCCAGCCATTGAATCCCTAGGTGTTTTAAGCCTCTGGAGTCTGAGCAGAGTCTAGGGTCAGGGGCGGCAGGTTTGTATAATTTTTGGTGGTGCCCAGAAAGGGTCCAAGTCCCGCCCCCCACCCTGCACACCTGCCTTGTAAGTCAGTATATAGTTTTAAAAAATAATGTAAAATGGACTGGAAACAGTAAGCGTTTAACAGTTTCTCTATATTGCACAATATCACTATTGTAAGAAAAAATTATTTAACTAAGAATATCAACTTTATTAATACTCTTTTGAATACGGAAATAATCAAGCACTCTTGGATCAATAACCCTCAAAAGCAAATACTTCTAAAATTAAAATAAATGTAGCCCCTTCTTTTGCGATGTTCTTCAAGAGGCAGCAAACACTTTTCACCATTGTTCGGTTCTTGAAATGAAGTCATCCAGGAGACTTGCAATGTCCAGTTCAGAGGTAGAGTTCTTATGAATGTGCAGAAATGCCAAGTGATTTAGACATTCTTGGCCCATTGTTGTTCACAAATAATTGTTCAGTCTGCGCAGGCAACTGAACGATCACTCAGTGGTTGTAATCGGAATTGTGTAGAATAATTTCAGGAGAATTGTAACTTCTGACATGTCACTCAAGCCTTCGTTTTGTTTCAGAAATTGCTTCACTTCGCTCACCGATTAAGCTGGCAATTTCTCGATCTGCAAATATCACTCAACATTTCTAAATGGAGAGATAGCCTCTCCGTGTTAATGTCAACATGGAAAACTTCACTTATTGGGACAATGTCCTGTTTCGAGCCATTTCCTGTATCAGTTATATACTTCTCCAATTTTACTGCGAATGGAAAGCTTTCTGTTGAAAACCTCTGTTCAATGGCAACTTTGCAAGCATCAATGATCCCGATATATATTTGATGAAAACACTCTTTGGGGTCACTGAAGGTATGAGGAAGGCTTCTGTGGTCAAGCCATCTCGGTGGCTTGTGTTTTCTCGGGAGTGTAGGATCATCTAAATAAAGATTTCTTGCCTTCGCTACTGTTGTTTCCCAGAAGTGATTGTATGACGATGCGCATCCCGCTCAACACCTCTTGCAACATGCCAACTTTCTTCATAACGCTTGCCAATGACACATTTGGGCTTTGAATTTTTGAGTTAGCTTCTTCTACAGGACCCATGGCTTTCACAAGAACTGTTAGTGTAAAGTATGTTGAAAAAGATTGAAATTGCTTTGAGAATCCACATTTTGAGCCAAATTCATCTGAAGAGTAACTAAATTAATCTAGGCAGTTCATCCTGGCCTCCTAGTTGTGGAGCAGTAATTTAATGTTACTGATCCTTACTGTCCATCTTGTTGGGCACAATGGTTGTAAAGAAGGCTCCCCTTCACTCTGAAACTCTCTGAATGCTGCTATACGCTTTGGTGACTCCCTGAAGGCATTGATGAGATCTTCCACCATTGAAAACATATCATGAAATTCTGGAATATTATGCAGGGCATCCTGTGTGGCAAGGTGAAGGGAATGTGCAGCACAATGCACAAATTCTGCTCTTGGCTCTCGATCCTTCGCTCTGGCTTGGACCCCAGTAAATTTGATGGACACATTACTGGCTCCATTGTAACACTGCCCCCGGCAATAAGAAAAGTTCAAATCACACCTCAGAGGTGTATCTTCCACAATTTTGAAAAGAGAAGCAGCATCTGTTATGTCAGTTTGGTAAAACCCAATAAACGCCTCCTAAATCTCCCAGACTTCACTAGAAAAGAACCTTAAAGAGAAACTTAATTGTTCTTTTCTTGATAGATCAGTAGTCTCATCCATTACAATGGCATAAAACTTTGAAGCCTTTATCTTTTGATCAATTTGTCTTAGCATCATCATTGCCATCATTTTGATGGTTTCGTTAATAACCTCATGTGATAGCCACTTGTATTTTGTGCGACTGAGTTCCTCTGAATCTGTGTTGCATAGCAACAAGAGCTGCATCAAATTTGAATCACTCTCATTATGTCCCGGTAATGTTATTCCTTGTTGAGCTAGGTACTGAACGCTGTTAAAAATTTTGTGCAGTGCAATC
Source organism: Trachemys scripta elegans (assembly GCF_013100865.1). NCBI lineage: Eukaryota > Metazoa > Chordata > Testudines > Emydidae > Trachemys > Trachemys scripta. The sequence goes on from NC_048298.1 coordinate 153,614,944, forward strand.
CTAGCTGATTGGGATTCTTTTCTGTAACTGGCCAACATTAGTACAGAAACATTAGTGCAGAAACAGAGCAGCATACTTCATTATCGCTTCCTTGTGACAGGAGGATTTTTCATGTGATGTAAAACCACGCAATGCATGTCTCCAATCTTGAAATCCGGATGAAGTAAACATTGGTTCAGCCTTCGTAGAAAATATTAAGATCTTCTTTTCAGAACAGCTTTTGCAGACTGAGCAAAAAGCGCTGTCTAATTCGCTATTGTACTCCAACCACGTAAATCTTGATAGCCAAGATTGCTGAAAACTCCTTTTCTTATCTTGTAGATTTGCCGCATCTTTCTTCTGTATAACTTCAGTTTGAAAGCTGGGTGTTGAACTCCAACCGTCACTTGATGAATTACCCTTTTTTTCTTTTTCTCTGGGTAACATTATTAAGAATTTATCCATTGTTGATTATTACTGGTCCTACAAATCAAGAATTTGTTGCTGGGATAAAATGAAGCTACAACGCGCCACAAGATTACAAGAGCCAATTAAAAGTGGAAAGTCAGAAGTAGCACTTGCCTGCTTCAATACATTATATTTTGTTATATCCGTATACAACCAATTATATACCTTAAAGGGTGTAAAATAATCAAGTATTGTGCTACAGACGATCATACCCCAAACTGACTGCCGAATGTAATTTGCATGTTTTTTCCCTAAGATGAGGGCCCTGGGATGGGGCTGGAGATGAGGGGTTCACAGTGCAGGAGGGGGCTCAGGGCTGGGGTGCAGGGGTGTGTGGGCTCTGGGGTGGGGTGGGGCTGGGGATGAGCTTGGGGTGCAGACAGGCTGCCCTGGGGCTAGGGCCAAAGAGGAGAACTCCCAACCCTCTCCTTGCCAGTAGCAATCACTCCGGGGGAGGTGTCCCCCGCTTCTGCCCCCCAGCAGCACACTCACCCTGCACCACTGTCACTGCACATGCTCCTAGGGCCCCTCTCAGGTCCAGGAAGCCCCCTCGCCTCCCCTGTGGTGGGTGCAGGGTAGGGGGGCTGCCATCATGTGTGGCCTCCTCCCCTGCTGCTGCCCCTCACCGTAGCCTCACTGGGGGTGGGGGATGGGGCTGCCCCTTGCCCAGCGTGGGGCAGGAGTGGTGGCTGCAGGTGTGGGGGGGAAACGTGGATCACACAGTCAGACACTCACCCAAGCCCTAGCAGCTGCTCAGGTGAGGTCCAGACTCCATCTCCTGGAAGCCCCCTTGGCATCGTCTCCCGGTGGGTGCCGGGGGAGGGGAGGGCTGCCAATCATGTGCAGGCCTCCTCCCACTTCCCTCCACAGGTGCAGCAGCCGCTTCAGCCTGCCACTGGCGCTGCTCTTGTGTTGTAGGCAGCAGCAGCTCGTGGTGGTGGTGAGGGAGCCAGTGCGGAGCGGCAGGGGGCAGCTGCCTGCTTGAGGCAGGGACGCTTGAGGCGGGGCCTGGGGGATGAGCGCGGGGGTGGTAGGCAGGAACGGGGGACATTCCAGGGGAGGCGTGTGGGGGTGGCAGGCAGGGCTAGGGGAGAGACCCTGCTCTGAACGTTGATGGAGCCGGGCCCCCGGGCCCTGAATATTCCTGGAGCCCAGGCACCACAGGCCCATACAACTCGCCGCCCCTGTCTAGGCTCCCTGACTTGAGGTCCCTAGGCACACTCTCAGAGAGACACTCTATCTAGAACCCCATCCTCAGGCTTTAGACCATGTGGCACTGCTGCCTAGACCCTCGAGCCAGTACTGACTCCTCAGGCTCTCCACCACTCCCCGTTACTTAAGCATACCCTTTCCCAGAACTTCACCTGAAGGAGTGAGCATTCTGGTTTACCGTTTGACTCTCTCAGGAGGCACGTGCTAAGACGTAACACATAACACACACACACATAACACACACACAGACACTTTGCACAGAATTTTAATGCCATTGATCTTAGATAAAGCACAGAGTACAGCTCAGAACACAATGCCTCTCACTAGCTCACCCTTCCCTTGGGAGTCCCTCTGTATTAGAAAGGCAGGGTTCCCGTACCTCATCAGGCTCCAACATGCAGCTCCTCTCAGCTTGAGCTGGTGAAAAATGGCCAAGCCCCAAAGTGGTCAGCTCCTATCCTTTTATAACCTTCCAGACCCTCTCTCAGGTGACCTCCTGGTCATTTCCAACAAGTGACCTTGTTGCTAGTTGACCACTCCCCTGCTAAACCAGTTCCCCTGTTGGGAGCCAGTCTATTGTCTAGGGCTATTCCATTTCAACAAGATAGCACTTAACTCAATGACAATTGTTATCCGTTTGCCACCAGCAAACCTCCAACATGGAGGCAGAAGTACAGCAAAGGCGGCAATTAGCTCCCATATTCAAAATGGAGTTTGCAGGTTGGTAAAGAGACACATTCGGAGAGTTCATAATCTCACACAGATTTAACAAATTGCACAGATTCTCCAAATCATCACCCACGTCTCCCCATTCTGATATGGCAGACCACATTAGGCAGTAGGTGCTATGAATGTGACAGTGGACAGTCAAATGCCAAGCCCCATTCTAACAGGGCAGTACCTAAACCTTGCACTGGTATGGCCACCATTGATAATGGAGCTTTCTAGAGGGCGGATGCTGGTAAGAGGTGCCCAGAAGACTTTGAATTCTCCCTTATTGCAGCTTAGCTATAGCAGAGGCAGCAGTAATGCAAACTTCCTCAACCCTCCTCTCTCGCTGTGCTTCAGTCCTCATTGCTAGGGCCCTCCCAAATCCACGGCCATGAAAAACGTGTCATGGACCATGAAGTCTGGTTTTTGGCTGCTTTTCCCTAGTCTGTACCAATTTCAGGGGGGAGACCAAAGATTCTTAAATTGGGGGTCCTGACCCAAAAGGGAGTTGCAGGGGGTTCGCAAGGTTATTTTCGGGGGGGATCATGGTATTGGCATGCTTACTTTAGCGCTGCCTTCAGAGCTTGGCAGCCGGAAAGCGGCAGCTGTTGGCCGGATACCCAGCTCTGAAGGCAGCGCCCCGCCAGCAGCAGCGCAGAAGTAAGGGTGGCAATTTCATACCATGCCATCCTTACTTCTGCAATGCTGCTGGCAGTGGCTCTGCCTTCAGCGCTGGGCTCCCAGCTAGCAGCTGCTGCTCTCCAGCTGCCCAGCTCTGAAGGCAGCACCGCTGCCTGCACCATTGCAGAGGTAAGCGTAGCAGTACCTCAACCCCCTCTACACTAACCTTGTGACCGTCCCCCAACTCCTTTGTGGGTCAGGACCCCTGCAATTACAACACAGTGAAATTTCAGATTTAAATAGCTGAAATCGTGAAATTTACAATGTTTAAAATCCTATAACCAGGAAATAGACCAAAATGGATTGTGAATTTGGTAGGGCCCTACTCACTCAATTGGAAAAGAGGGTGAAAGGAGGCTGAATGCTCATTCACGTCTGGGCCTCCGTTGAGGCTATCAGCAAGGCTCCAGTTGTAATGCAAAGTCATTGGGAACTTTAGAATTGAGGCTGATTGCCTGCACGGGTCCATCAATAATTCTGCATCCAGCACCCTTGCAATATTGCATAACTGGTTAGGTACATTGGTTGAGATTCCCAAAACCAGACTTTCCCCAAAGATATTAGATTCTGGTCTCCAAGACAATCACCACACTAAAATATCGGGACACATTGGGGTGCCATCAGCCCTGACCACAGTCTAGCCCCGCTCCTCCCAGGCTCCGCCCCCACTCCACCCCAGGTCCCGCCCCCTCCCCACTCAGCCCCCCAACCGTGCCCTTCCTCATCCCCCGGCCTGCCTCCTCAGTCCCCCCACCCACCACTAGCCTCCTCGCCCGTTCGCTCGCCCACCTGCCACTTGCCTCTTCACCCCCCCACCCGCCACTCACCCCTAGGGTGCTGACTTCCCCTTTGCCAGGTGGGTGCTCGCCCACCCCCCGCCTCTTCTCGACCCTGCACCACCCTCTCTCTGCCCCCATTCCACCCCCAAGTCCCCACCCTTGCCCAGCCTCTTTTCCGCCTCCTCCCCTGAGCGCACCGCGTACCCGCTCCTCCTCCCTCCTTCCTGGAAAGTGCTGCGGAAAGCGCTGGAAGGGGGAGGAGTGGGGATGCGGCGTGCTGGGCGCGGGGGGAGAAGGAGGCGAGGAGGGGGTCAGTGCCTCCTTCCCTCTCGCCTCCTTACCTGATTATCGGGACAAATGGCATCCCGATCGTACATTGATCGGGACGCGGGACAAAGGGTTAAATATCGGGACAATCCCTGGACATCTGGTCACCCTATTCAGTAATAACCCTATTAATTCTAGTGTTAGACTCAAAAGCATATGCAATAGGGGTGAGATTTTTCAAGCACTCAGTGGGATTAGAGTTAGGCCAAAACTAAGCACGTCTGAAAATCCTGCCCTAAGGCTATGTGTTTACTGAAAAAAAGCTGGAGATAGCTAATTTGGGGTAGCTATCATGATATAAAACCCTAGTAGAGACAAGGCACTGTAATATTTACCTTGATGTAGCTAGTTGAGGTAAATCCCAGGGTTGACCTCAACTAGCTATACTGTGGTAAACACTACCTGTGCCTTGTTTCCATTAGGATTTTACAATGAGATAGCTAACTCAGGAAAATTCTCTCCAGGTATAAAGACACCTCTCGTTGCAGTGAAGACAAAGCCTAAGACTCTCATGCCAGGGTAGTCATCTGTTGTTTATATAATAACAAATTCCTGTTATTGATTAAGGTTGCTACATTGTTTGAAATACTGTATTGAATAGTTATCTTCATATTTGTCCCTCTTTTCTCCCAGAAATTAATTATCTTGGTTTTAATTATTTTCTAGATTCTTCAGAACATTTAATTCATTTTCTTTTCTAAGGTGACAATTTAACCCCTTTTCTTTGTCACCACTTATGCTTCCGTGAGGAACAGTGTAGAGTTGATAGAAGGGTGGTACGTTTCCTAAGCTCCACTCCTTTGGAGAGATGTCAATTTCTGTCCAACCTGCAGGAGATTACAAGATGAAGCGCTGCAAGATGGTGGTGAAACATAAAAACAACTCTCCCTTGGTCAAACTCTCTCTGAGACAAACTTGTTTTCTTAAGACAAGAAGACAGGAGTCTAAGAAAATCAGATCTTGTAAATATATTTAGGAAAGTGCTATGAATTATTCATATCCACAGAGGCAGGCGGGGCTTTCAGTCAGAAGTTTCCCTTCCAAAGTAATTGGTATTGTAAGAAGCCATAGACATGGTAATGTTTGGCTAAATCCTCTACATTATTGTTTGATATAAATGAGAATTGTGCATCTAATAGGATTGGGCTGCTGGTGGGGGAGGAACTGGTAGCTTATGTTTTAGGGTACAGAACATTGTCTGATGTCTGCTCAGCAGCCTTTGTGAAAGGAGTTGGTGGTCTGGTCTTTGTTCATTTCCTAGTGGCCACATCACAAGACCAACAACACTAATTGCTTCCTTTGTTGGGCAGTGTCAGCAGAAGGGCCAAGAACTTGAACAGATATAAAGTTTTAACCAAAGCTCACTCTCTAAAAGGTGGGTCCAGTTGATCAGAGTTGAGACAGGTTGGTGTGGTAAGTTTGTCTTTGTTCTGTGGATAGAATATTTCAGTCTCCAGGGCTGCCACCTATCACTTTTCACCAGCTCTCAATCTACTTTAAAAATGCAAGAATTGTGAAAGAACTTCTTGCACCTGTTCCCACATTTAAACTTACTCTAGCTACCTTGGCCACTGTTCACTGAACTCTTTCAACTTACGATTCAATACATATGTACTGTGCTAGTGTTTATTCCTGGTGTAGGTTATTGTCCTGGTCTGGGCTCTGTATGGCATGTTCCTTCTAAAAACAAAATAAAGTACTCCTTCATTAGAAGGAATCTGAATTTTGACGTGTAATCTGAACTTTGAGGACTTTGGGGGCAAAGATTGGCAAATTCAAAGCTTGCCCATCCATTGTATTAAATCGTTAAGAGATGGCACAATTTCCAGGCTTTGCATCAGTGACAGTCAATGCTATATTGACTTATTTCACTGGTTAGTTTTTTACAGGGGTTCATTCTGGAGGATTTAGCAAAGGGTTGGGAGCCAGGAACTCCTGAGTTCTAATCCTGGATTTGCCATTGATTCTTTGGTAAGTCACTCTCTTCATGATAGTTTCCCCAACTGTAAAATGGAGATATGGTATTTATCTATTTCACAGGCATAAGGTGAGGAGGATTATAGAGTTGTTTGGAAAATACTCTGAATACGTAAAGCACTATGGGATAGATCAGACCTTTAAGGCAAGCCCAGTGTTGAATGTGGTATGGAGCTGCACTGCCATATAATGCCTCTCAGGCTTTGCCTATGCTGGTGGCAATGTATAGGCTACGTGTAGCTACCTGCTGCTAGGGTGACCAGATCGCAAGAGTGAAATATCAGGACACATTGGGCGATAGGGAGGGTCGAAGGGGAGAGGACGACAACAACAGACACAGGTGCACAGAGCCATGAGAGGGGGCCCTAGGAAGCTGCGAGAGGGGTTTACGGCCCCTGCTGCAGCCCGCACCACAAGCCACAGGGCAAGGACACCTATTGAATTCAATGAGAATTTTGCATGTGAATTGATGTACCTAGTTCTGAGATTATAAAGCCAGAAGGGATCTGGTGATCACCTGGTCTCACCGCCTGTATAGCACAGACATAGAACTTTCCCAAAATAATTCCTAGAGGATAACTTTTAGAAAAAGCTTTTAGAAAAACACCATGACCCTTGGTATATTGTTAATCATTAAGCACTCTCACCATTGAAAAGGTATACCTTATATCCAGTCTGAATTTGTCTAGCTGCAACTTCCAACCGTTGGCTCATGCTCTACCTTTCTCTGCTAGACTGAAGTGCCCATTATTAATTATTTGTTGCCCATGTAGATACTTGCAGTCTATAACCAAGTCACTTCTTAACCTTCTTTTTGTTAAGCTAAATAGATTGAGGTCCTTGAGTCGATCACTATAAGGCATGTTTTATAATCCTTTAATCAGTCTTGTGACTCTTCTCTGAACACTCTCCAATTTATCAATATCCTTCTTAAATTGTGCACACCAGAACTGGACAAAGTATTCCATCAGTGGTTGCACCAGTGCCAAATACAGAGATAAAATAACCTCTCTACTCCTGCTTGAGATTCCCCTATTTAGGCATCTGGTCACCCTATTTCTGTATGCATTTCCCCAGATTTTTTTGTAAAAATCAAAACTGAACTGCCCCAGAAATTCTGTCATGTGGAATCATCGTGAAACTTGCATGGCTCCAACCCTGCTGATGAACCTTTAGATCCACTGCACAGACTTCTGCCACTTGGTGATGGCAGAGGCAGTAGGTTGTCATCCTATATGTGATAGATCAGCTCTATAGGGGGATGAGATACTTTTTTTGCCACTGGGTTTCACAGATATCCACTGACAGAAGAGGAACTGTGAAACTCAGGAATCCTGGGTCTATTTCAGGCTCCTGAACGGAGTGGTCTCTAATAGTCAAAGACCCTTCTTCCCCGTCCCCTCCAGTCTATGTCTATCCTATTGCTGTCTAACCCACCCCAGCTCCTCATCTGATTTCAACTGCCCCCCACTACTGCTCTGGATTCCTTGTCCCAGTTTCCTGGTCCTGTCTCACTCTCCTCTCTCCTCGCCCCCATCCCTCAGATGGGATGTTCGTTCCAGACTGGCAAAATTATAAGGCTTCCCAACATTTCAACACTTCCCATTCTAAATTTTCGGTTGCTTAACCATAGGCTAGCTCTGCCTACAACAAAGCATATTCAGAACCTCTGATTAAAGGGATTATAAGTATAGCAACCTCCATCATAGCTAGTCACCAAAGATTGAACCCGAGCCATCGAGACTTAAAAGCATGAGCTTCTACTACTTGAATTCAAGATATAACTCCCTTAGCTGGTAGCTATACAGTTGTCCTCTAAAAATCCACCAGAGGAGGGCACAAAACACATGTTGGACAGTGAATTACAAAAGTGCCAAATATTATTATTATTAGATCTGCAATACTTTTCACAATGAACATCAGCGGGGGATAAACTGGGAGTTTACGAATATTTGGAAAACAATTTTAGAATAACATTCAGTGCTGTGGTTTAAAAGAAAAAAAACCTGTTAAAATTCATAACTTAGCAGCATTCAGTGTTTGGGGAAAAAAAAAAACTTCTAGGAGCTATGGGATACAAGTTAAGAATGTTGAAACAGGAAGATGTTAGGCTTAGGCCTTGGCTACACTTGCAGATGTACAGCGCTGTGAGTTAAACCTGACTTCGTGCAGCTGAGTAGGGAGAGCTTGCAGTCTGTCCACACTGACAGCTGCCCAGCGCACTATCGTGGCCACATTTGCGGCAATTGCAGCGCTATTGGGAGCGGTGCATTATGGGCAGCTATCCCACAGAGCACCTTTTCCCATTCTGGTGCTGTGGGTTGTGGGAAGGAGGCGCGGGTGCGGGGGATTCTGGGTCCTGTCCCAATGCCCCGTGATGCATTGCTTCGCATCCCAGAAATCCCTTTGTTTCCGTCCACCTTTGGCACCATCTTTCAACGGTTTCTGTGCAGCGCGATCTGTCTGCGGGAAATGGAGTCTGAACTGCTGAGGCGTATGCTGACGAGTCTCGCCAGCACGTCACGTTTGGCTATCGAACTATTCCTTAAGATCCAAAGTGACAGTGAGAGTGAGGGTGAGGATTCCGACGATGCTATCGAGACGCGTAATGCATATGACACGAAATTGCTTGTGGCATTCACGGACATGCTTAGTATCGCGGAACGCCGCTTTTGGGTTCGGGAAACATGCATCGAGTGGTGGGATCACATCATCATGGAAGTCTGGGATGACGAGCAGTGGCTGCAGAACTTTCGGATGAGAAAAGCCACTTTCATGGGACTGTGTGAGGAGCTTGCCCCAACCCTGCGGCGCAAGGACACGAGATTGAGAGCTGCCCTGCCAATGGAGAAGCGGGTGGCTATTGCAGTCTGGAAGCTGGAAACTCCAGACAGCTACCGGTCAGTCGCAAACCAGTTTGGAGTGGAAAAGTCGACCATTGAAATCGTGTTGATGCAAGTTTGCAAGGCCATTAATCGCATCCTACTCAGAAGAACCGTGACTCTGGGTAACGTGCAGGAAATAGTGGATGGCTTTGCACAGATGGGGTTCCCTAACTGTGGAGGGGCGATAGATGGGATGCACATTCCTATTCTGGCACCACCCCACCTAGGATCCGAGTACGTTAATCGGAAGGGGTATTTCTCTATGGTTCTCCAGGCGCTTGTGGATCACCGTGGACGTTTCATTGACATTAACACAGGCTGGCCTGGAAAGGTGCATGACGCACGCATCTTTCGGAACCCTTGGCTGTTCAGGAAGATGCAGGTCGGGATTTTTTTCCCAGAGCGGAAGATCATGGTAGGGGAAGTTGAAATGCCCATTGTGATCCTTGGAGATCCCGCTTACCTGTTAATGCCATGGCTCATGAAACCCTACACAGGGAGCCTTGACAGCAGCAAGGAACGGTTCAACTACAGGCTGAGCCGGTGCCGAATGACTGTGGAGTGTGCCTTTGTCCGTTTAAAGGCCCGCTGGCGATCTCTGTATGGGAAGCTGGACTTGGCCGAAAGCAGCATCCCCGCGGTTATATCCGCGTGCTGTGCCCTCCATAATATTTGTGAAGGGAGGGGTGAAAGCTTCACTCAGGCATGGACCTCCGAGGTTCAACACCTGGAGGCTGAATTTGCACAGCCAGAGAGCAGGGCTATTACAGGGGCCCAGCGTGGGGCTGCAAGGATTAGGGATGCCTTGAGGGAGCAATTTGAGGCGGAAAACCAGCAGTGATATCTGGTGCCCTGCATGGGAGTGAAGTGCAGTAGTTCCAGTCTTTAGGAATCAGTGTCTGCTTAGCAGACAAGCAGACTTGCAGTGCCTGTTTATTTCCTGGGCTAAGGAGTCTTTTACTTTATGCAATAATAAAGAATGTTTTCAAAGCCAAAGAATCCATTTATTGAAAAGAAACAAAATTATTTATTGAAAAGAAACAAGGGGGTGGTGTTGGGAACAGTGCAATCACAGATTCGTGTATGTCCTCTCTGGTGTGCTGTGCAGTGAGTGCTGCACTTCAGGGCAGCTATACTGCATGGCGATGGGGGTTGAGTGCAGAGGGTAAGGGTCGTGGTCTTCAGGGTTGGGTGGTGAAGATACTGGTGTTGGAGGCAGCGGGTGGCGTGAAGAACATGGAAGTTGGGGAAAGTGGGTTGGAGGTGACAGTGGGGCACAACGGAAAGAGTTTTGGGACAAGGGCTATGGGGGGGTGGCATTTGCGTTTTCGGTACTGCTCCTCTTTCTGCATGGCTACCAGCTCCTGGATAGCATCTGCTTGGCGCTCCAGGATGCTGATGAGCCTATCAGTGCTTTGCTGCCGGTGCGCGGTGCTTTGCTGCCAGTGCGCTGCGTTTTCCTGGCTGATCCTGCTTTCTCTCTCCCTCCAGTCCTGTGCCTTCTCATTCTCTTTAATAGATTGCCGCATCACTTCTTGCAGCATGTCTTCTTTGCTTTTTCGCGGTCTCTTCCTGAGTCTTTGCAGTCTCTGAGCAGGCAATAAGAGGGACGGCTGAGGTCTCAAGGTTGATGCAGCTGTATAGGCAAAACGTAACATTTAACAGAGGCAGCATTGTTTATACCAGACAGAGTAATGATTCCCCCCGCACTTACGGAGTAGAAAACACACAGGGTCTACACAATAGCATAATTTTCCCGTCCGAAACAGAGCACACATATCCCACGGGAGCCTCAAAATGGTGAGTAATGAGGACTGATTGTTTCAGGGCTGCACTGTCCTCTGGGTTTCTGTGCCTTGGGGAGAGCCAACAGCTTCAGGGGGCACCTACACTGAACACTGTCCCAACATTTTCCACAGGAGTTCGTCCTGGACGATATCTCGCTGCTGAGAGTGACCTGGGAAGCAAGGGAGAGTCTTCTACTGCAATGCGGCTTCCACCCTGGCCCATATGCAGCTTGCCTGTGTACAGCAATGGTCCCCTCGCGGCACAGTGGCGCGGACACGTTAGCCTGGCTGGGACAAGGACCATGGTGGCTCTCCCTATAAACCTGTGCAAGTGCATTGCACACGTTCTGGATGAGACATTCGAAGAGATTACCGAGGCTGATTACCGCGATGTGATAAACCACATCAATGCACTATTCTGCATCTAGGCATGCATGCTTAACTCTCCTCTCCCAAAGAGCCCGCACCGAAAAAATTCCTTCCCGAAAAAAAAAATCCGCTTACCGGGAACCTGCTCTTCTGTTTCTCCTCCACCAAGTACCAGCCACTGCGACTGGTTACCATCCTCCTGGCTCGAGAAGAGCTCCTGGCTGCATGGCTCCAGGGATTCCGGGGTGTCTCCATCCGGCCTATCACCATCACTCCCGTTTTCCTCCTCCTCCTCCCCCCCCCCGGCTCTGAAGTGTCCATGGTGGTGCTCGGAGTGGAGGTGGGGTTAACCCCAAGTATTGCATCCAGCTCCTTGTAGAATCTGCAGGTCGCGGGGGGAGCACCCGAGCGGCCGTTTGCGTCGCGGGCTTTGCGGTAGGCACTCTGCAGCTCCTTGACTTTAATCCTGCACTGCAGGGCGTCCTGGTCATGGCCCCTTTCCATCATGTCCTTTGATACCTTCCCGAAGGTATCGTAATTCCTACAGCTGGAGCGCAGCTGAGACTGGACAGCTTCCTCCCCCAAACACTGATCAGGTCCAGCAACTCGCCATTGCTCCATGCTGGGACTTGCTTGGCGCGTGGAGGGATGGTCACCTGGAAAGATTTGCTGATAGCACTTCACGCCACGCCGGGCTGAGCAAACAGGAAGGGGATTTTTAAAATTCCCGGGGAATGTAAAGGGTCGGTCATATGGTTGGTTACCTGAGGCCAGGGCAGTAGAGTTTGAACTGATGACCAGAGTGGCTAGAACAGGCATTGTGGGATACTGCCGAATAATTCTGGAGGCCATTCACAGCGCATTGGGTGGCCACACTGGTGCCGCAGTGCTGCAGCGGCAGCGCTGCACTCGCTATTCCTCTCGGAGAGGTGGAGTACCTGCAGCGCTGCAACCAAGGAGATAGAGCACTGCAAATGCCTTGCCAGTGTGGACGGGGACTTGCAACTCGCAAGTGTAGCCAAGGCCTTAGTTACCACTTGGGCAAGTGTAGTGAGTCGGTGTGGCTCCCCTCCTGCCCAGAAGAGGGAGCCCACGTGCAGGCACCAGAGTGGGTGGAGCCACTGCCGCCTGTCCCCGCCCCCGGAAGTCAAGGGGCGGGACAGGAAGTATAAAGGCCGGCCGCCAGAGCTCAGTCGGTGGCCAGCCACCGCAGGGAGCAGACGTGCAGCCGGGAGCTCCCGACCAGGAGACCTCTGAGGCCTGAGCCCTAACTGGCCTGAGCTACCCCAGGCACGCTACGAGGAGGAGCCGCCGGAGCCCGTCTGCGCCCGTCACTGGGAGAATCCCTGGGAGCCCCACCCCACCAACCCTGAGGGTAAGACTGCACCCGAACCCCTCCGCCCCTGCTGCTACCCGGAGGAGCCGCCCGAGGACCGTTGGCCTGACTTCCCGGCAGAGCTACCGGACCTGCCACCGAGCCCTGGCCGAGAGGAGCCCATGCAGATGGACTGGCCCGAGCCCGGCGCGACGAACGAGGTAGGCTCTGAGGGGGATCATGGAAGTAGCCCGGGGGTAGCCGACCCTGGTCCGGCTGCAACCGAGTGTGAGCCAATGTCAGTGTGTTGCGGTCTGGATACCCCACTGACCGGCAGCAACCGCTGCTAGGGCCCCGGGCTGGAACGCAGTGGAGTGGGTGGGCCTGTGTTCCCCCTTGCCACCCCGCTCACGGGTGGCAGGCTTCCCCCTCACCCAATGCTCGGCTACAGCAGCCTAGGCATATCCTGGGCTGCTGAACTGCTTGCTTGCTCAGCCCCTGCAAACAAGGGCCTGAGCTTTACCTGTGTTTGCCCCGCCCTGATCCCAGGGCCTGGGCTCCTGAACTGTTTATCCGCTCAGCCCCTGCAAACAAGGGCCTGAGCTTAACTGTGTTTGCCCCGCCCTGATCCAGGGCCTGGGCTCTGAACTATTTACTCGCTCAGCCCCTGCAACCGAGGGCCTGAGCCCTGGGCTAACTGTCAGCTTTGCTCCGCCCTGCACCAGAGAGCCGGAGCTTCGGGACTAACTGACTGCTTGTTCCCACAGTAGTGAGTCGGTGTGGCTCCCCTCCTGCCCGGAAGGGTCGAGCCCCGGCTAGGACCGATTACAGCAAGGTGGCATGCTATGTAATACTTGCAAGATTTCACTGTAATGTTTTACAATATATAGCAGCGCAATGCTGATTCCATTGATATTGTTGAGCAATTCATGCTGATTTTATTTCAGCCCACATCTTAATAGTTTTGAATACTGTAGATCACAATTTTCAGCTCAGTTGGTCTGAACATGCAGAGCTTTAAAATTGCTGTGCTCTAAACTGTATATTAACTACAATTTTATAAACCTGCATGTCAGAGAACTGTGTGCCACTACTACTAGACAGTGGCACAAGGCAATTCAGTGTGAATCACAGAAATGAAGGACTGGAAGGGACATCAACAGGTCATCTAGTCAAACCCCTGCACTGAGGCAGGACTGAATAATAACAACTGGACCATCTTTGACAGGTGTTTGTCTAACCTCTTCAAACACTCCAATGACTGCTATTCCATAACCTCTCTAGGTAATTTGTCCAGTGCTTAACTACCTTTACACTTAGGAAGTTTTTCCTAATGTCTAACCTAAATTTCCCTTGCTACAATTTAAGCCCATTGCTTCTTTTTCCTGCATGTCCTGAGTGGGATGGGGGTGGGTCCAGGCAGTGGGATTCGGGGGAGGAGGTCGAGGGAGTCAGTGGGTGTGTGGGGATGGACCGGGGGAAGCAGGGTGGAGGAACTGAAGGGGACAGGACTGGGACTGGGGGAGTCGGGGGGGCTGAGAGGGATGGGACAGGACTGGGATGGGGGAAGTAGGGTAGGGGCTGAGAGGAGCATGAATGGGACAGGGTAGAGAGAGCTGTGTAGAGTGGGGCGGGGCAGGGGAGACAATGGGGCTGTGCTGGGGAGGGTTGGGGAGAGGGACAGGGTCTGGAGGGGATGAGACAGACGGGAGCAGGACTGGAATGGGGGGAAATTGAGGTGGTGGGACAGCAGGGGGAGCGATGGGGGTGGGATGACATTGGGAGGAAGAAGAGATTTGGGGTAGGGCAAGGCTGAGGGCAGTGGGTTGGGGGAAGCAGGGGGACTGTGGGGGAGGCTGTTGGAACGGGGGCAGGGACTGAGGGCAGTGGGTTTGGGGTGGGAGGTACAGGGGGGACTGCGGGGGAGGCTGAGGGGACAGGGTGGGGGCTGAGGGCAGTGGGTCGGGTCTACACTGGCACCTCTCAGCATTGCTGTGCCGGGTGGCAGACCTGCACCAGAGCTACCCTGGCGATGGAAGAGTCCTCAGTGGAAATGCAGACTTCATGACACAGACCCTCCTCGTCACTTCAAACCTGGTACTGCTCTGGTCAGTCGCTAGGCTCTTGTCGCTTTCAAATCCATGCAGGGTATCTGGCTCTTTTTCAGTTCTCAGGTTAAGAAAAGCCTCTGCATTTTGTGAGGGCTTCAGCATTCACTTTCCTGCTTGAAGAAAGAACAGGAGTACTTGTGGCACCTTAGAGACTAACAAATTTATTAGAGCATAAGCTTTCGTGGGCTACTGCCCACTTCTTCCTACTTGACAAACTTGTCTGCCTGACACATTGCTCCCAGAGCATTCATCTTTATTCATTATCGGCAGGTCCATCAGATTTACGAGCAACACAGGGGGAAGCAACACAATGGTGTCATGGATTTTTAATTTTTCAAACCTCTTTGGCCTCAACAGGGGTAACAGCAAATCTGGACAGAGCAGATGGGTGTCAGGATGGGTTTGGGTATTTATTTATTTATTTTTTTTTAAGTGAAAATGTTTGGGTCTGAGCAAAGGCTGCAAACTTCCCTTTGGAAACCTCTGCTGATCTTTTGCCCCAGGGGTTAACGACAGCCTGGAATCCGGGACAGATTTCCACATCCATGCAGGGTGAGATGATCGGGAGGGGGGAGGAGGGACTGTGGGGGAGGCTGAGGGAACAGGGTCAGGGTGGGGGCTGAGGGCAGTGTGTCGGGTGAGATGATCGGGGGGAGGGGAGGGACTGTGGGTAAGGCAGAGGGAACAGGGTCAGGAGGGCTGAGGGCAGTGGATTGAGGGTGGGGGGCACAGGGGGGACACTGCGGGGGAGGCTGAGGGAACTGCAGGGGAGGCTGAGGGCAGTGGGTCTGAGGGGAGCCCCCACCAGAGGGACCTGCCAGGGGGCCAGGTGAGCCCAGCAGTGCTTACCTGGAGCGGCTCCCAGGAAGTATCCAGCAGGCAGGTCCCTCTGGCTCCTTCCTAGGGTCCGGTCGAGGGGAGGGGGGCGGAGGGGGCTGTCTGCCCGGCGCCCACTGCCTGAGTCTACAAGCCCTGCCCCGCTGCAGCACACAGGGGAGCGAGACCTCCTTGCTGCCTCTCTGTGTGCCCGGGGCAGGGCTGTGGTCTGCAGGCTCCTGCCGGCTGGGCAGTGGGCCCCATGGGCTGGCGCCGATGCGCTGGGAGCTCTCAGCTGCGTGCTGCCTCAGGGCCCAGGGAGGAAAGGTGAGTGGCGCCGGCGGCGCCGGCTTGCCGCGGTCCCCCTCATATAGGGTGACCAGACGTCCCTGTAAGGTCGGGATGTGGGACAAGTCCCCTAAAATTGGGACTGTCCCGATAATATCGGGACGTCTGGTCACCCTACCTGCTGCAGTGAAAAGCGGGCTGTGTCCACAATGTGGTGTGTAACATGCAGCAGTGAAAGACTCTGGCAGCTCCCTGTGGTGGGGAAAGGCTCCGGTAGTGGAGAGTTGCTGGAGCCTTTCCCCACTGCCTCTCCCCACCAGAGCTTTTTGGCACTGTTGTATCCTTTCCTTGCAGCGAGGAAAGGCTCTGGCACGGGGGAGGCAGTGAGACACCAGAATGCTAAAATAGCAGTGTGGACAGGAATGGCACTGCTTGGGCATGTAAATAACCATGTAGGGTATATACCCTAAGGTTCTGGTGTATCTTTACTCTGCTTGCCTAAGCATTGCCTCACTATCTATATTGCTATTTATACCTGAGCTGGGGGGAATGTGGTGTGTGTACACTACATGCTGCTATAAGTGTAGACATAGCCTTTGAGTTCTCCAATGTGCTGGGAGCAGCACAAAATTCTACACCCCTTGAAGGGGTACAAATATTCCCTGCTTGATGGCTGACCAGCCCCGCTGATACTATATTGGGAAGTGGGGGGCAGAGATATGGCTCTGCGTATTTGCAATATCCTGTGAGGAACTGCGCTCCTTGTGGGGAATGTCTCAGAAACAGCCTGGATGTGCTGGGGCTGCAATTCTAGCTGTCACAAGCATGAGGGAGGGTCCCTACCCATCCTCCTCACTGTGAATCTAGCCCTTTGGAAATGCTAAGTCTGGTTATTATCTTGTTGTTGTTTTAGTACTGCATAGCAATAGGAATGACAAGACCTTCCTCCTTCAAACTGGGAAGAGGTCTTTGCGTTGTTTAGCATGACGACAAACTCATACCCATGGAAAATGGCACAAATGCATTGCTCTTCTTGAAGCAACCATTTTCATCCAAAAAATGTCCTGGGTTGAAGGTTATGGGGTTACTGAAGTGTTTCTGATCACTCAGGACAGATCCCAGCAAGGGGAACATAGTCATACGCTGAAAAAAGAACAAACCGCTTGTACTTGGAATAGTTTTTTTTATCAGCAGAGAAACCTACCACTTTTAATGACGTATAAAGAGCGCCACTCACTGGCTGGAGTGGTTTCTAAACCTTTCCTCCAATAACACACTGATAGTGAGTCTGGATTCCAGGGGCAGACCTAGAATAAAATAGCCATCCAAAGAATGCTGCACTTGCTGTAATGGTAGAATCATGTTTGCTTCGCTAAACCAACAGTATTTCATTTACTGATCCCTGTCTTCAAGTCATTTCAATGTACAGATTACCTGAAGGGCTCTAGTTTAGCTTACACGGTATCGGCTCAGCAAAAGTGTATTTTGTAAATTAGAATGGAGCAGTCACAGAAGCCCTGGAATCATTACCTTGGGAATAGTATAGCCCAGGGGTGGCCAACCTGTGGCTCCGGAGCCACATGCGGCTCTTCAGAAGTGAATATGCGGCTCCTTGTATAGGCACCAACTTCGGGGCTGGAGCTACAGGCGCCAACTTTCCAGTGTGCCGGGGGGTGCTCACTGCTCAATACCTGGCTCTGCCACAGGACCTGCCCCCACTCCACCCCTTCCTGTTCCCTCCCCAGAGCCTGCTGTGCCCTCGCTCCTTCCCCTTCCTCCCAGAGCCTCCTGCACAAAACGAATTGGGAGGTGCGGGAAGGGACGGAGAGGTGCTGATCAGAAGCTAGTGGGCGGGAGTCACTGGGAGCGGGGGAGAGCTGATGGGGGGCTGCTGATGTATTACTGTGGCTCTTTGGCAATGTACATTGGTAAATTCTGGTTCCTTCTCAGGCTCAGGTTGGCCACCCCTGGCATAGCTCCTGAAGTGGGTGTCCCAGATCACTGTATGAGGGAGACCCAGTGGCAAGAAGTAGATGAATCTTTGGCTCTCATGGGTCACAGCGTCAGTGTAAGGCATCTGACTTCAGTCCTCCACACAGGGACTCTGGTTTCGACCAATAATATGGTCAGTCTCCTCATGCACCTTTTCTGGAAAGAAAGTAGCGCAGTTGGAGGTGGGGATTAAAAACTGCATGAGGATTGTTTGGCCTGTCAGATCACAAGGTGGGGGCAGCCCCTTTAATTCTTTGTTTTACACAACCTGGAATGGGATTTTTCTCTAGTGGCCTGTCAACAGGGTACATGAACTCCTCTGCTTTGGACTGCCAAGAAAGAGTCTCTCATCTGCAATAGCAGATCTGTTGCTTTTGGAGCTTGTCCGCCAACAGGAGCAGATTATCATAGGCACAGCAAGGAATTTGTTAATGATGTTATGGAGGTTCCTCATGCCAATAAGGCACAGTCCACCTGTCGGTGACATGGCTGGGTCTAAGAATGGTTTGTGTCCACACACAACAGACACAGCTAGATGTGTTGCCCTTGTTGCCACTGGCCTAGGCTACCACATGGGTATTGCCTGGTGGTCCGTATGCCCTCTAATCATGCTTCTATAATGGCCCAAACTACACTGCCCTACAAGCTGCTGGTACTGCTTTGAGTGCATGTTCCCTGGCCACTCTGTTCCCTACTGAGGCAATATGAGCTAGCTGCTCAGAATGCACTGCTGCAAGCAGGCAGCAAGGCAGGTCTGTACAAATATGGCTGGTACACATCTGTGTTGGGGGAGGGGGAAGCTGTTGCGTTGACACAGTTCAACCACGCATGTGGAAACTGCCAAATGTATGTGTTTGAGTTGGTTACAAAAACACAGTTAAATTATTACAAGATTTAACTGCTTCCTGCTAGCAATAACAGCAATTACAGGGCTGCCTCATAAAGGTACCTGCCTGGACAATGTAAATATGCTCACATTTATATCTGTGTAACATTTAGAGTAATACACATTCTGTCAGTGAGAGAGGATGTGGGATGAGGCTCTGTAGAATATCAGATTACGGGAAAAAATTGCACGTCCTGGCTTTGATCTCAAAGGCAGCAGCAGCGGATCTCTGTCAGGTGCTGAAGCTCTCAACTCTAGGCCCATAGGGTTGCCAAGTAAGAGCCTTACCCTTTGCACCACCATACTGCAAGGTTAGACAGGGAAACTGCAGATGATACCCCACAAACAGAGGCTACACCTGCTGACTCAGCAGGATCAGCTGACAACCAGCCAGTTGATTGGTCAGCTCCTAGCATAAATCTTCCTGTTCCTGCCACACCCCTTGTTTGAGCAACTAGTTGCTTGGCCTGCTGCTGGCCAGACCTCTTAAGACCAAGTTCCTGCCTCCTTGACTGGTTCCTACTGCTTGTTCCTGTTACCTTGCTGCTGCTCCCTCCTCCTGACCCCAGTTATTGACTCTGGCTTTGGACCTTGGTGTGACTTCAGATCATGACCCTGACTCTACTCCGGGGTTTGACCATTAGGTCAGACTGCCCACGTTCGGACCCTGCCAATCTGTAATGGCTGGTCAGACAGGGTTTGCTGGGTGTGGTGAGCAAGATATTAGTGACAAGGAGTTAGATCAGTTTTGAGTCTGGATCAGAGATTCTTTGTTGAAAACATTGACTCCTACTGTTCTTACTTGGTAATAGAAGATGTTACAAGGGCTTTGTCTGTATAAAGCTCTTCATTAGAGATGTAATCCTGATGCAAGACTATGTGGTTGCCCAGAATAGGCTGATAAAAAGCCACCAAGGAATCACTGATATTGATTTATGAATGGATTGCACTGCCTCACATGTAAAGGGTTATAATCATTTGTCAGCACTAAGGGACTTTCACAGGGAACTCCCTATGAAGCCAGGTCTACACTAGAAACTTATATAACTACATCACTCAGGGGTGTGAAAAATCCACCCCCTTGACTGATGCCGTTGTACGACCTAACCACTGGTGTAGACAGCACTATGTTGACGAGAGGGCTTCTCCTGTTGATGTAGCTACCGTCTCATGGGGACGTGGAGTACCTACACCGAGAGGAGAAGCCCTCCCATTGGTGTAGGTAGCATCTTCACTGAGGAACTATAGAAGCACAGCTGCTCCACAGCAACTTTTAAGTGTAAACCTGCTCTATGTCAAGATTACAACTGCAAGTCAATTATACCAGAAATTCAGCCATTTCCCCTCTCTTCGCAAACCATTGGTGAACTGATCCAAAGGATGGTCTCGTGGCTAAGGCGATGACGGGGGTTCAGGAGAGTGAGTTCAATTTCTGGCTCTGCCATAGACTCTGTTTGATTTTGAGCGGGTCAGTCTGTCTCATTGTGACTGAGTTCCCTATCTGTAAAGGGAGATCACATCTCTACCTCACACAGGTTTGGGAGGATACATTCCTTTGTGGTTTTGAGGTACTGAGGTTTTATTTGTCTTGGATAGTGCCCAGGAGTATGGATCTAGGACCCCTTTGTGCTTGGTGCTGTATGAACACAGAACAAAAAGATGGTTCCTGCTCCAAAGAGCTCATAAGCTAAATAGTGTAATGGGTGCTCCATAAGAACCTAGACAAGCAGATCCCTATTCTTGTGAATTTGTTTCTTACACTTTTTTGCCAAGTAGTTTATGAAACCAAATCTCAGCCCGCTGGGGCTTTGCAAACTGCTCACTTTGACTGCATGGTATTTGATTAGTCACCTTAGTCACATGGTATTGCTTCCACTTCCTGGTTGGATGAAAGAAACTTAAAAGAGGAGGCAGGTGGCTTAGTGGCTACAGCACTGAATAGGGAGTTGGGAGACTTGAGTTCTTTTCCTAGCTCTGCTATTGGTCTGACTTTGGACAAGTCACTTCCACTCTCTCTGCCTCAGTTTCCCCATCTATAAAATGATACTGGCCTCCTTTGTGAAGAACTTTGGCAGCCACAGATGAAAAGTGCTAGGTATTATTTATTGGTAGTATTATGGAAAATAGCAAATAACAAAGAAATAGAGTGACAAATGAAGCTAATTGTCCAAACAGCATCCGTTCACTGTATATATGTGTGTGAACACAAACCCACTTATACAGAGGTTTGCAAATAGTGAAGGAGATGAATGTGGTTGAATTGAACAGCGGTTTGGAATCTGAATGTCTGCAAATAATTATTCTTGCCATATTCATCTAGCCTGACTAGAGTTCAATATTCAAAAGTGTCTCTGTGACTTAGGAACCCTTGAAATGGGATTTAGGCTCCTAAAACTTTTGAAAATTTTACCCGAGTCAAGATGTAAATAGTAGTCCTTTAAGTAACTTACTACGTTTTCTAGACTAGAACATTTCTGTTGTAAAAGTGTGTTTGCAGGTGTGTTTCTTACATTAATACATTATTCTTATATTGTACTAATTAGAAAACACATATCATTCAGAGATATACATACTTAATCCTGCCTTAGTGTGGAGGAATGGACTAGAGGATCTCTTGAGGTCTCTCCCAGCCCTACATTTCTATGATTCTATGATTACTTCTCCTTATATCAGAAAGCGAGACACTGCTTTGTCCACGAGAACTAACAGGAGTTTCATGACCGATTAAAGGCTTTATCCTGCTAACACTGAAGTTGGTTGCAAATTTCCTATTGGCTTCTATGTATAGAGCCCTGCGTGGATACAAAATTTATATCCACGTTCGATCCACGATCTGCAAAAATGATCCGCGTATATAAAGTGGATATTCACAGATTTGCAGGGCTTTAGATATAAAATTTGGATCCACATCCATCTGCAGAAATGGTCCGTGGATATCTGCATCCATGGAATCAGTGGAATTCACATTGATTTGCTGTTTGAGTGTCAGACTCCAGGCATCAGATATTCTGATGTAGTGGCAAGGAAACTGGGAGTATAGAATCATGAGGCAAAATCTTCTCTGCTTGTGTAATTCTAAACTTCAATAGAGTTACACCAACAAAAATTTGGCCTCTCTTGTTTCCCTGGTGATTAGAGAGGGTGGTTCAAAAGGGATCATAGCATGTATCCTTCTTCCAGAAGTGACATGGAATTTGGCCTTTGAAACATGAGGCTCACCTGCGGCCAACTGCAAGCCTTGTTCCTTTGCACTAACTTCTGCTTCACCCAGCACCTTGGGAACACAGGTCCTGGCCCATACTGCAGCGGGCTCCCCTGCTCGCAGGAGCCCACCAGGGGATTGGCCGTGGAGTGACGAGACAGTATGACAGGGTCAGCATTAACTTACTATGCATTACACATTGCATGGAGATGATGCTATGGAGAGCAGCCTGGTTATCCTGATCCTTGTACAGCTCCCATGGAAGAAAACTTCCCTGGACTTAGGGTAGGTGAGCAGTGTGCAGAGTTAACATTTCCCTGTACTGTGCTGCTGAGCTGGGTTCTTCTGTGTTGTGCCATACATGATTTACAGAAGCAAAGGGGACTAAAAGGGCCCTCTTTTGTTAGCAGAGGGTATTTCGGAATTAAATTTTGAACACTTGTTCAAAGACATTGTTTTTCAATGGAAGTATTCTGCACTGTGCAGTATACAGACTTTGCTGTATAGAACAGGTTTTTTTCTGATCAATTTCTGTTGTAAAAGTGTGTTTGCAGGTGTGTTTCTTACATTGGAAGGGGATAGCTCAGTGGTTTGAGCATTGATCTGCTAAACCTAGGAGTGCAAGTTCAAACTTTGAGGGGACCATTTAGGGATCCGGGGCAAAATCAGTACTTGGTCCTGCTAATGAAGGCAGGGGGCTGGACTTGATGACCTTTCAGGGTCCCTTCCAGTTCTATGAGATAGGTATATCTCCATATTTAAAAAAAAAAAAAGTTGGGCCAAGGTATTACAGCAACAAATTGCCAGAACTGGATCATTCTCAGTCACTAAACAGAACAAGAAGTCATAAATATCCAACTCCTGCTATTTCTCTCACACAGCACTAGCTTTTCCATTTTGATGAGGAAACAGTCACTGAAGTCCTGCAGCCAGCTGGGGGGCGGGGTGTCAATTGACCCTTGGTTCTTTTATATCATCTTTGAAATAAAATCTTTTCTCTCCTTGAGATGATACAATCTGTCGTGGGGCCCAGGCAGGTGCTGCATGACATCAGAATACATGCTGTAGAGCTGCAGAGAGGAAAGAGCAAGTAAATATCTTCCA
The DNA here is from genome assembly GCF_013100865.1 of Trachemys scripta elegans. Taxonomy (NCBI): domain Eukaryota; kingdom Metazoa; phylum Chordata; order Testudines; family Emydidae; genus Trachemys; species Trachemys scripta. The sequence goes on from NC_048298.1 coordinate 153,637,833, forward strand.
CTTTGGGTGAATGTGTACGCTTCAGGGCATGATTCTCCATTGCACTTTGCTTCCTCATTTGCACCTGTGGAAAATGGATGTAAAAGCCACCCTGTTGGAATTCTCCATTCACCTCCCTAGGGGTAGCCATTTATGCTCACTTTGCACATGTGTAAATGATCAAAGAAAATACAAGGCAATAGTCAGGCCCAAGGGTTCACTTTCACTTTGGAGAGGGAAATGAAAAATACTATTCAACCATCTATCTATGGTACGTATTGGCCCCCCCATCATAGTATCTGAGCACCTCACAATCTTTAATATATTTATCTTCACAACACCCCTGTGAGATAAGAATAAGCTGTTATCCCAATTTTATAGATGGAGAACTGAGGCACAAAGAGGGTAAATGATGGGTCCAAGGTCACACAGGAAGTCTGCAGCTGAGCAGGGAATTGATCCGGATGCTCCCAAGTCTTAAGCTAGTGCGTAATTGTTGCACCATCCAATCAATACTCTGCTCCTTCAAAATCATACCATGGATTAAAAACTATACTCCAGCACTATTTTCCTAATCCAGTGCTCATCACATGCCTGTCCTCAGGCAAGTGAGCACAGAACTATCGTTCAACATGGAGACTAAGTAAATAAATTTCTCCTCTTCATAGTCAAACCGTTTGCCGATTACAATGGAAGAGATGACCTTGGAGACCGTGTGACCAAGACAGAAGGTAGGGTCGCTGGTACGTGGACGGCAGAAGAGGGTAGGTAAAAATGGACAGCATGTAATCATAATTAAGCGTGTCTACAGTGAAATTCTAGATGTTACTGCAGGAAAACTGAACGAAGACAGAAAAAGATGATATTCCTAACTAATCTGACCTCACTATCCTGGTGGTAGTACCACCATCTACCAGCAGTTATAACTATGAATAAATGGACTGGGGTTAATGACTAATAATGGCAGATGTCTGGTTAGGAAAATTAATAAGTGGCTACCTATGTTAAAGGAGCAAAGCAATTGTCAGCCCACATTCTGTTCTCATTTATGTTCTTCTTTCGTGTGCATCATAAGTCAATATCTAGATTGGTCAATCATCCAAGCACTGCATCACCGAGCATAGCAAAGTGTTGCAGTTCTTTCTCCTGAATTAACACATTCAGGCAACTCCCCTGAAGTCAATAAGTCTGCCTAGGTTTAAATCTGCAGAATTTGGCCTGCTGTCTGAGCCATGACTTACATATTCCAGAAAAAGAAAAACAAGAGGTTTAAAATGATCTGCAGTAAATAGATCTTGAAAATTATCTCTGGAGATATATAGTTTTCAAGAGGAATTACTAGGTAGGGTACAAAACAAAGCAGTATTTCCCTATAGGATTCCACTTGGGTCCACTTGCTTTACATGACACTTCTGTCTGTACTGTACACTGATTTACTGAATATTACTCTGAAATGGAATGGTCTCATTAGATCACAGGCGTGCTGCAATCGACAGAGCTGCTTCCACCTTTCACCACTGGAAAAAGCAATCCTGGGAGGAGACAAGGGAATTAAATTAAATATAGATTCGGTGTGAGTAGAAACATTAGAGATGTCGTGTCCCAATTTTATCCTGGAGGGAATCTTCATCCCAGTTATAGAACCCCAGATATCAAGGTTCTTAATGGAAAACCAAATAGTGTTTCTGAGGGGCATTAGATGGGGTGTTTCTGGCAAACTGAAGTGGTCAGTCTTTGGGAGTTCCATGTACATATAGCAAGCAGAACATCTGATCTGACGTTTCTCATGTGGCTTTGTAGAAAGGGAACAGTCATGGGCTGGGGTGGGTGAGGGATTTTTTCAGGATTATGGGGGTTGCAGAAGGACCCACACAGTGGAATAATCCCCCCCCCCCCAAAATGAAGCTTCTCCCTTTAAGGATCTGCACAACAATAAGGGAAATATTGCAACATGTATCCCATGGTCACGCAGTCGCCTCGATTCCTCTGGTCAGACTGCATCCCAGTTTATCCTGATTAAAAGAAGTGTGTGTTTGTGGGAGGGGCCAGGGATCTGTTACTAGTGATGGACTTAACATTGTTTTAGGCACTAGAAGATGCCAACTTGCTGAAAACTCCAGGTTGGAAGAGGACCTGTTCCAGGCCTCTGGTTGAAAGCCATCCAGCTAAACCATGGAGAATTTTAGTCACCCAGTGACTAACACGGAGATTAATGCCTGGTGGGCCCTAGTGAGCTACAAAGGAGTGTGTGGAAACCTTACTCTCCCTAGAAACCTGCAGAAGTTCTCAAACTGTGGGTCAGACTCCAAAGTGAGTTGCATCCCCATTTTAATAGGGTTGCCAGGGCCAGTGTTAGACTTGCTGGGCCCAGGGTTGAAGCATGAGCCCCACTCCCCCTCTTCTCCACCCCCCCTCCATCCCTGGTGTCGTGTAGTAATTTTTGTTAGAAGGGGTTCATGGTGCACTGAAGTTTGAGAACCGCTGTGACAAACCATTTGGAATTCTTTCTATATGAGAAATTCCCTAGTTTAATTACCCAGGAATGGACTGAAATTTGGGCAGGGCGCTAGACATGCCATTGCAACCTCCTGCCCTTTCCATTGTAGTAGCTAGACCTCTGCAACTGTACTACTGAGACTTTGCAAGTACTCTGGACTTAATTTTGCTACAGGCCATGCAGTGGATTTAATAGCCAGGCTGTCTCTGAAAACACTTTGCCTCGGGGGGGCGGGGGTGAGTGAACCATACTGCAATATAATATACATCTCTGCTAACTTCTCTGCATTAGCAGACGTTGCTCTGCTTGTACGAATACCTGCTTTGCTTGCATGTAGCAGTGCATGTCACTATACACTGCTGGTTGCTTGGAACCAAAGCGCCGCCCCCCCTCCAATTGGAATCCATCTTCAATTTTATATGGCCAGGGAGGGTGTGGGAAATAGTGGGGACAGTGAAAATGGAGGTCTCTACCCTCCAGTAAAGCTTTGATTAAAAAGCCTGCCTCACAGCATGTAAAATCCCCCACTAAAGGAGTGATATTGGTCATGAACCAGCAAAGCTAGCCATCGATAACAACTTACAGGGTTTTTTTTGTTTTTGTTTTTGTTTTTTTAAACAAGGCTGCATTGAGGCTGGGTCCCCTGCCATATCCTCCCTGGCCTGTTCTGCTGTCTCCTCTCCAAAGAGGTCCTTGAACTCTGGCCAGAGATCATCCTGGCTGATCTCTGAAAGTGGGTGTTTACTCTGGTCCATCTGTCCTCTCTGGCTTCTGGTCCCCAAAAAACTGACTAACAGGAGTGGGGGGGGGTCCCTGCTCAGGGCGGTGCTGAACATTCAGTCAAACTGTTTGTTGGATGGGCACGTCTTCAGGGACTTAAGTTTCAGTTTCTCTGAACTGAGATGTCTTGACAACCCCCTCTGCCTACTTCTTGAAGACTTCCATGCAGAACTGCTTTTTTTGGGGGTGGGGGCTGAGGGGTGTATCTCTCTCCAAATTTTGGATCTTGTAGATCTCACACCAGAGAGTTGCTGGCAGCATACTGGGAGGATGATTTTTTTTCTAGATGGTATCTCTGTTCATGTGATATAGCAGAGCATGTGCAGTATGGGATTTAAACACTGACCTACAGTATAGAAATTGGGAGGTGACTGCGGGTGCAGAAGAAGGGAATATGTAGAGGGGAAGAATATATGGCTCCAGGGGAATTGTGGGGAAGGTGCTGGAGGACTAGCAGCATCTGTATTTGATTAGCCTGTGTCCTTACTGCAAAGTGGGAACCTGAGCTGTAGCCCATACCCTTAGCTATGTTAGCTAGCCTGGGTGTAAAGTACTGTCCCAGCCTGGCCAGATGCTTTTGGGTTTGGCTGGTGCAGGGCAGGGGTTTTAGGGGCACTACCCAGGTTACAGCCTGGGCTAACTCTCTGCAGTGAAGACCTAACTATGTGACCATAGGCAAGTTACTTCATCTCCCTGTATGCTGGCTTCCTCATTCTTAAGAGAATAATAGTGAAGGGCCTGAAGAGACATGAGATGTAAAATGCTTATAAACGTTCATCATCATTGGAATTGGTCAAATGTGTTAATTTCCAAAGTTCAGTAAAATCTGAAATGTTATGATTTTTCTACTACCTATAGAGGTGGTTGGGTGTGTGTGGTTAGTGGTTAGTGGTTTTCCACACACCCCGGGGGGGCGGGGGGGGGGGGCAAACAGTCTTGAATTCATCTCCCACCCCAACTCATTTTTAAACCAGCTCTCTTAATAATCAGTGGGTTCAGTTTTTGTAACTAGAATCTGAACCATGAGGGATAAGGGCTAAACATTTTGTGGATATATAATTAATCGACTTGTTTTAAGACATGGGGTGTGATCTTGCTCACAATGGAAGTCTTATGCAAGTGGTCCCATTCACTTCAAGGGTGAAAGAATAAACAGTATGTGACCGACATGCAGTCATGTTGTTTAATGCACTACTGGAAGATGCTCAGATACACCAGTGGTGAGTGTGGTATAGAATACATGAATAAGAACTACTGTCAGAAGTAATGGCAGAAGAGCTGGTCTCCAGTGCCTCTGTCTGGAAGCCAATAGGACTATTCACACCTATAAAGTTAGGCACATGTACAAGTGCCTGCAGGATCCAGACTCTGTTTTGGATCTGCTTATACAGAATTAGTTGGAAAAACAAGAAGAACATGATCTCTAAAGGCTTGTTCTTAATCCCATTGGATTTGATGGCACATGATTTTAGTCATAGACCTTAAGGTCAGAAAAGATCATTAGTTGTCCTAGTGTGATCTCCTATGTAACACAGGCTGTAGGAATTTAATTTTCAATTTAATAGGCCCTATAATTAAAAAATTAGCTGGATCATTCAAAATGTTGTGGTATGCTGGAAGGTACTTTTACAACAAGTGTGTGTGTGCATGTGTGTGTGTGTGTGAGAGAGAGAGAGAGAGAGAGAGAGAGAAGATACCTAAATCAATGGAAACTAGGAGCCTAAATACCTTTGAGAATCTGGGCCTTAAATGACCTGGATGGAGTTGCCTGAGAGAGAACTTGATCAGGAAATGGACGAATAATGCTACTGGTTTGGGGAAAAGTACTAGGGACTCTCCAGTAACCACTCAGTCAGGACCTTGGTTTTCCATCGCATCAGAAAGGTAGCACCTCCAGCAGTACAGAGTGCTTAGCACCCTGTTGCGACATGTGTTTGGCACTGAAAAGCGAATCAAATGTTTTCTGACAGTTTCTTCGGCAATTGAGAGGGATATGTGCTTTAGACAAATATACAAGAATACACATGGTGATATTGAATGAAGATGGATGGTACTATATGTAAGTGTTTAGCTGCTAAGTCTGCACTCATGCACCTCCCTGTTGCTACTGATGAGTCTACAGTTCTGTTAGTAGAAGCTGCAGGCCAGTCCAGTATCCTTACATAAACCAGCCCAGCAACATAAAAATGGCTCTGGGAATGAGGGTTTTGCAAAGTAGGATTGATCATGGAGGTAAACAGGTCTGGATTTAGAGGCAAGCAAACCTGGCGACCACCTGGGGTGCTGGGCCTGGGGAGTGCCAAGCTCGGGGTGCTGTTTTTATTGTATAAACCCTTCCGTACAAATTATCTTATGACAGGGTTAAATCATGCATGTAAATCATGCGTCCAAATCGTGAAATGTGCTACAAATGCAATAAGAAAATAAGGTATTTAAAAGTTTAACAAATGGGGAGGGAGACCCTGAAGACAGTCTTTGCCTGGGGTGCCATTTGGTCAAGGGCAAGCCCTGGAGGTAAAGAGCATTGAGATTCCAGCCTTCTCAATCAGTACTTATCTGGCACAAACTCTCTGTTTGACACCTTTGTTCCACTTTCCATCTTCCTTCCCTGGTAATGCTTTTTAGATTTCTTTCATAATCCTGGCTTATCCGGTCAGGTGCCGCTCTCAAAACAACTTACACAGATGTCTGCTTTGAAGAGGTCATCACAGCTTTGTATGTAACGTCCTTTGTCTGTCTAAATCCAGACAAACTGTAAACTTGCTTTACACTTCACTTTGATTGTAAGCTCCTTAGGGAAGGACTTTTTTTGTTTTTTTGTTTGTTTATGTGTTTGTACAGGGCCCAGCACAATAGAGTCATAGCCATGACTGGGGCTCCCAGGTGATAGAACTACTTCTAATACAAATAAATATATTTCAAAATCATTCTCTGATGACAATGGGTCTTGTTAAATTGGTTTAAGTTTCCTGTTGGGTGTACATTTCACAGACATTTATCAGGAGGTCATAGACTCTTCAGCCCATGAGCATATTCTTGCTTTTGGGTGATTTTTCTTAACCAAAGGCATTACCTATGGAACAAATTCTCTTTTTTTTTTAAGAGACTGAAGCTCCAATTTTCTTTAGACATGCCCATTACCAGTATCTCAAGTCTATATACAATTGATCAAATGTCACATGTCCTACTTATATAGTAGTATATATAAATAGTGCAGTATGGCTATTGAAAGATGCTAAAATGTTGGCTACTGTGAAATATTGTAGTGTGTTTGGGGCTGATGGCTGTTATAAGAAATGGGATTTTGGACTAGTGGGGTGGGAGTGTTCTGGGCTAGAGCTGTACCAAAGAGGGAGAGGAGAAGAATGGGTAGTGCCCTCACACCTTTCATACCAATACCATCTTTGCATTCACCAGTCACTGGCATTGAGGGTCAATTTACCTCTCTGCCACAGATGTAAGTAAGACAAGTCTCTTCTCTGGTTTGGGAAAGCAGTGCTCTATTGGCAAGAGCTCTCCCTCCTGTTTAACCACTAGGTGGCCATATGGGTACAGGGGATGTTTGGGCGGCCTGTTGAGAAGGGGCACAGTGGGGTGATGGGAAGGGAAATGGTAGTATTCGAGATGGTGACTTGTGCACCAGTGGGGATGAATAAAGATGTCTGTCTTCAGTCGGCTGAGTTCTGTGCAATTTGGTCCAGCGTAGTTTCCATGTAACAGCTGCTGTAGCCTTTCTGTGGATCTAAACTTGTAATGGCAAATAAATCTCTCCCATCTCTACTTATTAGGAACTAAATGAGTCAACAATGTAACACTGTTGCAGGGGGAAAAAAAAGAGAACATCAGTCTGGGATGTATTAGCAGAAGTGTTGTAAGCGAGACAATAGAAGTAGTTCTTCCATTCTGCTCAGCTCTGACAAGGCCTCAGCTGGAGTAGTGTGTTCATTTCTTCAGGAAAGATGTGTACAGTTCGGAGAAAGTCCAGAGAAGAGCAACAAAAATGATTAAAGATCTAGAAAACATGCCCTACAAGGAAAGATTGAAAAAAAAATTGGGTGCATTTAGTCTGGAGAAGAGAAGACTGAGGCAGGACATAAGATTGTAATAAAGAGGAGGACCGGACAAGAAGTAATGGGCTTAAATTGCAGCAAGGGGGATCTAGGTTAGACATTATGAAAACCTTCCTAACTGTCTGGGTAGTTAAGCACGGGAACAAATTAGTAATGTCACTGGAGATTTTTAAGAGCAGGTTGGACAAACACCTGTCAGGGATGGTCTTTAGATCAGTGGTTTGGCCGATCGCAGCTCCCAATGGCCACGGTTCACCGCTCCAGGCCAATGGGAGCTGCGGGAAGCAGTGGCCAATACGTCCCTCAGCCCGCACTGCTTCCTGCAGCTCCCATTGGCCTGGAGCGGTGAACTGCGGCCACAGGGAGCCGCGATCGGCTGAACCTGCGGATGTGGCAGGTACATAAATTGGCCCGGCCCGCCAGGGGCTTACCATGAACAAATGGTGAGCCTAGTTTGAGAACCACTGGTCTAGATAATACTTAGTGCAGGGGACTGGACTAGATGGCCTCTCGAGGTCCCTTCCAGTCCTGCATGTCTGATTCTATGTTCCTTAAAAATATTGAAGGAATATTAAGCAAGCTAAGCATGACCTCTAGTGGCACATTATATAATCCTACTGTGAGGCAGTTCTGGCTTTGTTGGTATCCCAGTTATTCATCAGTCAGAGTAGTGGGCCTTCTGTGGTAAAGGTGAACTGTGTAAATCTACGAAAGGAAAAAAAATGAATACCAGAGAACCTTGATAATTAGCACACACAAAAAAACACTGTCCCCGTTTCTCAAAACAGTGTGAGAGTTTATATCTTGACTTGTCAAATCTTTTATGTCTTGCTGTAGTCAGGTTTCATTACTAAGGCCTGGTCTACACTACGAGTTTAGGTCGAATTTAGCAGCATTAAATCGAATTAACCCTGCACCCGTCCACACAATGAAGCAATTTACTTCGACATAAAGGGCTCTTAAAATCGATTTCTGTACTCCTCGACAAGGGGAGTAGCGCTGAAATCGACATTGCCAGTTCCAATTAGGGTTAGTGTGGACGCAATTCAATGGTATTGGCCTACGGGAGCTATCCCACAGTGCACCATTGTGACCGCTCTGGACAGCAATCTGAACTCGGGATGCACTGGCCAGGTAGACAGGAAAAGCCCCTCAAACTTTTGAATTTCATTTCCTGTTTGCCCAGCGTGGAGAGCAGAGGTGACCATGCAGAGCTCATCAGCACAGGTAACCATGCAGTCTGAGAATCGAAAAAGAGCTCCAGCATGGACCGTACAGGAGGTACTGGATCTGATCGCTGTATGGGGAGACGATTCCGTGCTAGCAGAACTACATTCCAAAAGATGAAATGCCAAAACATTTGAAAAAATCTCCAAGGGCATGATGGAGAGAGGCCACAATAGGGACTCATATCAGTGCCACGTGAAAGTTAAGGAGCTCAGACAAGCGTACCAGAAAACCAAAAAAGCAAATAGAAGGTCCGGGGCAGAGTCGCAGACATGCCGCTTCTACACTGAGCTGCATGCAATTCTAGAGGGGGCCACCACCACTACCCCACCCCGGACCGTGGATTCCGATGAGGGGTTACTCTCATTCATGCCTGAGGATTTTGCGGACGGGGAAGATGAGGAGGAGGAGGAGGACGAGCTTGCGGAGAGCAAACAGCACACCGTTCTCCCCAACAGCCAGGATCTTTTTCTCAACCTGACTGAAGTAGCCTCCCAACCCTCCCAAGGCGGTATCCCGGACCATGAAGCCATGGAAGGAGACATCTGGTGAGTGTACCTTTGTAAATATAAAACATAGTTTAAAAGCAAGCGTTTTTTAATGTTTAATTTGCCCTGAGGACTTGGGATGCATTCGCGGCCAGTACAGCTACTGGAAAAGTCTGTTAACGTGTCTGGGGATGGAGCGGTAATCCTCCAGGGACATCTCCATGAAGCTTTCCTGGAGGTACTCCAAAAGCCTTTGCAGAAGGTAGGACACTTTGCCACGCCATGCTAGTAGCAAGTAATCTGGTATCCTTGCATGACCAAGCCTGTCAGTGTATGGTCCCAGTGTTTTCTGGCATTCAAGCAACATCTGTTCTTTATCTCGCTGTGTTATACTCAGGAGAGTGATATTGTTCATGGTAACCTGGTTGAAATATGGGAATTTAATTAAGGGGACAGAGATGGCCGTTCCTACTGGGCTGTTTGCCTGTGACGAAAAGAAATCCTTCCCTGCAGTTGGCCAAGCGGTGTGGGGAGGGGGGCCCATTGGCACTGAGCTGTTCGCGTTTGGCTAGCAGGGATCTTCCCTGATACCAGCCATGTGGTGAGGGGAGGGGTAAAGCGATCATCCCAGAGAATTGGATTGGGGGGGGTGTAGTGGGGCGGCTGCCCCACTCCCTGTGAGTATGGGCTGCGGCAGGCCAGTGGGCCTGCGCAGACATATAGCCGATGGGACTAGGGCTTACTGGGAGCCAATCAGAGCCAGGCTCAGCCCTATAAAAAGGCTGCTCAGGGAGAGAGCAGGAGTCTGTCCCAGGCCTTCGACAGGGGAAGGTCTGTCTCCAGGCTGGGAGACCAGCACCCGGGACAGCGCAGTGCTGGACAGGCCCGGGGGAGCAGAGGGTAACTCCAGCCCAGAGTCTGTCAGGTTGCAGGCCCTGAAGGGAAGGGCCTTGCCGGTGCTAGGGGCCGAAGGGGAAGCGGCCTAAGGACGTGGACAGACGGAGGGAGAGAAGGAGGGTAGGACGGCTGCCACTAGAGGGTCCTGGGTTGGGACCCAGAGTAGTGGGCGGGCCTGGGTCCCCCCTTTTCCCCCTTGCCTTGCACCCGGCCGATGGAGCGGCCATCTAGAGTTGCACCAACCCCCTGCCAAGAGGGGAGTGATTTTGAGGATGCAGTTGGCCACATTGGCCAGGACACAGAGAGGCAGCTGATTGATCCTCCCCCAGAAAGGGGCGAGGATGGACTAAGGGGCGCTGCCGGAGGGCAGTGGCTCGAAGAGCACGCTGCGAACTTGGGAGCAACGCGGGTCCGGACACGCCAACCGAGGGCGAGACGACGGACTGGACACCATCAGGAGGGGGCGCTCCACTGGCCAGAGCTAATTCCCGAGACAACCAGTAGGAGGCGCCAGGTGGTGAGTCCCAACCCTGTCAGACATAGTGGAGAATGCGGGCATAGCGGTCTGCCCCTGACACAAGAGGCAGAGCAAAGGACTAGGCAGTTTGTGCCACAGCGAGAGACTAAGAGACTGAGACAAAGATCGTGGAGAACAAAGACTTATACTGGAGGGCTTGGGTGGCTCGGCTTTCCGAGCAGCAGAGAGAGGTGCTCTGGCTGCTGCGGGGGTGGGCACCCAGACCGTATAGGAGACCAGGCACCAAGGGCGAGAAGCCAGGGCCTGGGCTCAAGAACTGTTATGCCTGTGGGTGAAAGGGCCACTTCAGGAGGGAGCCTCCCTACCGGGAGGGGGCAGAGAGGCCCCACCCAGACAAGGTGCCTCCCGTGAGAGTAACAAGGAGGCCTCCAGCTTGTTGGGTCTGTGGGGAGCAGGGACACCTAAAGAGGGAGTGCCCCTACAGGGCTCCCAAGGCCCGGGCCAGCCCAAAAGGAGGGGCTAGGGCCCAGACAAGAAGGACTAAGGCCATGGCAGGGGAAAGGTGCTGAGGGTGCTTCCACTGCCACACCAAGGGCCACATAAAAAGGCATTGTCTCCTGAGGCAGAAAGGGGGAGTGCCCAAGACCAAGGCTCGGTCTGGGGCTAGCCAATAAGGAGTGGTAGTCCAGACCAAGGCCCCCAAAGAGAAGGGGGCTGGGGCAGAGAGGCCCCACCTAAAAAAGGAACCCACATAGGGGCCGGGAGGGCCGATGTGGGAACCCAAACGGAGGTGGGAACCCACGTAGGACCAGGGAGGTCTACGGTGGGGACCCAGACAATAGAAGTAGGAAGCAGGTGGCTCCAGTTAGTGGAGGACCTGCGATATGAGAGAGTTTCCCTGAGGGCCCAGCTGCGAGGAGCACAGGGGCAATAGGGAATTCCCCTCTGAGAGGGTTCTTAAGGGGGAGGGTGTGTAGTGGGATGGCTGCCCCACTCCCTGTGAGTATGGGCTGTGGCAGGCCAGTGGGCCTGCGCAGACATACAGCCAATGGGAGAAGGGCTTACTAAGAGCCAATCAGGGCCCAGGTTGGAGACAGCCAATCAGGGCCAGGCTCAGCCCTATAAAAAGGCTGCTCAGGGAGAGAGCAGGCGTCTGTCCCAGGCCTTCGACAGGGGAAGGTCTGTCTCCAGGCTGGGAGACCAGCACCCGGGACAGCGCAGTGCTGGACAGACCCGGGGGAGCAGAGGGTAACTCCAGCCTGGAGTCTGTCAGGCTGCAGGCCCTGAAGGGAAGGGCCTAGCCGGTGCTAGGGGCCGAAGGGGAAGCGGCCCAGGGACGTGAACAGATGGAGGGAGAGAAGGAGGGTAGGACGGCTGCCACTAGAGGGTCCCTTGGTTGGGACTCAGAGTAGTGGGCGGGCCTGGTTCCCCCCCTTTCTCCCTTGCCTTGCACCCGGCCGACGGAGCAACCATCTAGAGTTGCACCAACCCCCTGCCAAGAGGGGAGTGACTTTGAGGATGCAGTTGGCCACATCGGCCAGGACGAAGAGAGGCAGCTGATTGATTTCCCCCCCCCCCCCGGAAGGGGGCGAGGATGGACTAAGGGGCACTGCCGGAGGGCAGTGGCTTGAAGAGGACGCGCGAACTTGGGAGCAACGCGGGTCCGGACACGCCAATCGAGGGTGAGACGACGGGCGGGACACCATCAGGAGGGGGCGCTCCACTGGCCAGAGCTAATTCCCGAGACAACCAGTAGGAGGCACCAGGTGGTGAGTCCCAAATCCATCACAGGGGGGTTAGTTTGGTTTCTGCTGCTGCTGCTGCACGTTAACACGAAAACCACTGCACTCAACGGGCTTTGCTTGGAATGGGAAATGTTGCAGAAGCCGAAAGATAATGGCTTACCATAGCCGCATGTAAGCCGAAGTCTGTTGCCCGGCCCTGCATATGTGATCTCTAACACCAAAGCTGCAGGCACTCAATATTAAGATGCAAAATGCGACCTTGTACCGAAATCACATATGCTATGTAATGTGAATAGTGTTGTTCACCGTGAAAGAGTGTAAGCATTGTTCTGTAAAATGTATCTTTTTAAATACTTCTCTCCCTTTTTTTCCCTCCCGCAGCTGCAAATTTTTCAAGCCTCCCTCCTCTGTCCCGAAGGCTATCTCAGATAAGGCGGTGAAAAAAACGCATGCACGATTAAATGTTCTCTGAGATCATGCAGTTGACCCGCAACGAAAGAGCTCATCTGAATGAGTGGAAGGACACGGTATCACAGCACAGGAAGGTGGCCAATGAACGTGAGGACAGGAGGGACGCTCGAGATGAGAGGTGGCGGCAGGAAGATCAGAGGAGGCAGCATGCAACGTTGGAGCTACTGCGTGATCAAACGGACATGCTCTGGCATCTGGTGGAGCTTCAGGAACGGCAGCAGGATCACAGAGTGCCACTGCAGCCCCTGTATAACCGCCCTCCTCCCTCCCCAAGTTCCATAGCCTCTTCACCCAGACGCCCAAGAACACGGGGGTTGGGGGAGGCTCCGTGCACGCTGCCACTCCACCCTAGTGGACAGCCCAAGCAAAAGGCTGTCATTCAACAAGTTTTGAAGTGGCCTTTTCTTTCCCTCCTCCCACACCCCACCTGGGCTACCTTGTCAGTTCTCTCCTTATGTTTATAATCAATTAATAAAGAATACATGATTTTTAAATAATATTGACTTTATTTCCTTTGAAAGCAAGCTGTGATTGAAGGGGGGAGGGTGGGTTGCTTACAGGGAATGAGTCAATCAAGGGGGCCGGGTTTTCATCAAGGAGAAACAAACAGAACTTTCACACCGTAGCCTGGCCAGTCATGAAACTGGTTTTCAAACCTTCTCAGATGCGCAGTGTCTCATGGTGTGCTCTTCTAATCGCCCTGGTGTCTGGCTGCGCATAACCAGTGGCCAGGTGATTTGCCTCAACCTCCCACCCTGCCATAAACATCTTTCCCTTACTCTCACAGAGATTGCGGAGCAAGCAGCAATAACAATGGGAATATTGGTTTGGCTGAGGTCTGAGCGAGTCAGTAAAGTGCGCCAGCGACCCTTTAAACATCCAAATGCACATTCTACCACCATTCTGCACTTGCTCAGCCTATAGTTGAACAGCTCCTGACTACTGTCCAGGCTGCCTGTGTAAGGCTTCATAAGCCATGGCACTAAGGGGTAGGCTGGGTCCCTAAGGATAACTATAGGCATGTCAACATCCCCAACGGTTATTTTCTGGTCTGGGAAGCAAATCCCTTGCTGCAGACTAGTGTTCCTGAAGACGCGAGCGTCATGAACCCTTCCTGGCCATCCCACGTTGATGTTGGTGAAACGTCCCTTGTGATCCACAAGTGCTTGCAGCACCATTAAAAAGTACCCCTTGCGGTTTATGTACTGGCTGCCCTGGTGCTCTGGTGCCAAGCTAGGGATATGGGTTCTATCTATCGCCACACCACAGTTAGGGAATCCCTTTGCAGCAAAACCATCTACTATGACCTGCACATTTCCCAGAGTCAGTACCTTTGGTAGCAGCAGCTCAGTGATTGCTTTGGCTACTTGCATCACAGCCGCCCCCACAGTAGATTTGCCCACTCCAAATTGATTCCCAACTGACCAGTAGCTGTCTGGCATTGCAAGCTTCCACAGGGCTATCGCCACTCGCTTCTCAACTGTGAGGGCTGCTCTCATCTTGGTATTCTGGTACTTCAGGGCAGGGGAAAGCAAGTCACAAAGTTCTATGAAAGTGCCCTTACGCATGCGAAAGTTTCGCAGCCACTGGGAATCGTCCCACACCCGCAACACTATGCGGTCCCACCAGTCTGTGCTTGTTTCCCAGACCCAGAATCGGCGTTCCATGGCTAGAACCTGCCCCAAACAGCATGATCTCCAAAGCGCCGGGGACCGCGGTTTGAGAGAATTGTGTCCATGTCCTCATCATTCTCGTCACTGCGCTGCCATCACCACCTCCTCCTCACCTGGTTTTTCAGGTCTGGTTCAGCATAAACTGCAGGATAATGTGCGAGGTGTTTACAATGTTCATGACTGCTGCCTTGAGCTGAGTGGGCTCCATGCTTGCCATGGTATGGCGTCTGCACAGGTAACCCAGGAAAAAAGGCGTTGCTTTCACTGAGGGAGAGAGAGGGGGGCCTGACGCCATGTACCCAGAACCACCCGCGACAATATTTTTTCCCCCATCAGGCACTGGGATCTCAACCCAGAATTCCAATGGGCGCGGGAGACTGCGGGAACTATGGGATAGCTATGGGATAGCTATCCACAGTGCAACACTCTGGAAGTCGACTCTACCCTCGGTACATGGATGCACACTGCCAAATTAATGTGCTTAGTGTGGCCGCATGCACTCGACTTTATACAATCTGTTGCCAAAAATCGAATTCTGTAAAATCGGAGTAATCCCGTAGTGTAGACAAACACTAAATCATGGATATGTTTACTAAATACACAACATTTCTTAGTATTCACCTGCAAAGAACTATGTTAATGCAGAGTTAAGGCTGCTTGGTGATAGGTCATCCCCTTGCATAATGTTGAGTTGAGCAAACCTTGAAACTCTTGCAACCTTAACTGTGCCCTCTTTCAGCAGTGCCCCAGTATGTTCTGTTAACACACACACTTTTACTCTGCCAGTCCCACACTTCCTGAAATGTACAAACTTTTCACTTCCTCTTACATACTGGGCCAAATGAGCCTGTAGTAGGCAATGCCCATACAATGGTGTACTCCTTGCTCTCCCACAAACTTCTGTAACCTCATGATCGAGGAATTGTCCAGAATCCACATGTTGACAATCCTGGCAGCGCATATTTCTTCCCCCTCAGCAGTCAAGGCTCCTGCGCTGTCAATTCCAAACCTTAGTGCTATGGGTCTTTGGAAATGCCACATTCATCTGCCCCAAGACCAGGAAGTAGCCATTTGTCTCTCTGCGTTCCCCGTCTAGACTAGTAAAATACAGATTTTTTCTCAAACAGCCAATCCAAGGCTTGCTTA
The DNA here is from genome assembly GCF_013100865.1 of Trachemys scripta elegans. NCBI lineage: Eukaryota > Metazoa > Chordata > Testudines > Emydidae > Trachemys > Trachemys scripta. The sequence goes on from NC_048298.1 coordinate 153,653,284, forward strand.
GAACATGGCCTCATTGCATAGCCCTTCCCCCTTCCCCTGCAAAGCTCTCTGGCTCCCCTGTACTCCATATAACACAGTTTTTGGTTAGACTGGCTGCTGACTATTCTGCTGTATTCACGCACATGTCCATTATAAATGTGTACGTTTTCAGAAATAGTGTTCTTAGTTTAGGTCCCCTAAAGATTTAGTGGGTGCTACCTTGGGTAAAAACTCAAGAGTGAGACCATTTTGACTTGCATCACATCCATCACATTGGGGAGGAGGAAGGGATAGCTCAGTGATTAGAGCATTGGCCTGCTAAACTCATGGTTGTGAATTGAATCCTTGAGGGGGCCATTTAGGGATTTGGGGCAAAAATCAGTACTTGGTCCTGCTAGTGAAGGCAGGGGACTGGACTCAATGACCTTTCAGGGTCCCTTCCAGCTCTATGAGATAGGCATATATCAATAGTTTGATCTCTAGCTCTGGGCAAAAAACCCCACACAGAAACTTTTAAAAAACAATAGCTGTTTTCCCCCCAAGGCTTGTTCTCTGCAATCCTTTGCTGAAATTACTCCAGATTTGGGTCACTTTCTCTACCCTACACCCTTCTGAGGCACACCAAATTTCAAAGAAATTTGACTGAGCATGTCAATTTCAGAGGACTTAGAAAAGTTGACATCAAACAGATGTGGTGACGTGACCTTACCTGCTACTGCACTACTATAATACTATAAGGAGTTATAATAAATAATTAATCCTAATAAATACCTAGCCCTATTTGTCAAACAAAAGGACAAAGTAAATTGTAGGAGGCAATAGCTTTGCTTTATTAATGTGTTCACTTATAAACATTCAGTAACTTGTTATAGGACACTCTATTCTTATTGAGTGGTTCTAAAACTACCCAAGACTGCAGTATTGTTGTGCAGCATAATAACCTGATTATCTTGGAGTTCATGTCTGTCACTGCAGCGCCAGGTTAGAGTGGAAATCCTCCTGCTTTAAAAGCACAAGCCCTAATCACTCCAGTTAAGTCAGAATCCACTTTAGCTATTAGCTGTATATGGCCCTGTGATACACAGTTGAGCAGTGCCGAGTAGAGGGCAGTAGTGAACAACACAGCAACCAGTTCACTCAGAACAAGTGATTGCATTGCTAACAAGATATTGGTGAATTGGTCTGTTTATTTATCTGCCAAGAACAGAGTTCCAGCTCCTGAATTTTTCCTGCAATAGCTGGTGACATCATAACCACTGAACTTCAACAAGACCTCACATGCCATAGATAAAGGGGGTCTGGATTCTCACTGCCTTTCCCCTTGTGTGGTCATTTACACCTGTGCAAAGTGTGTGGTATAATTCTCTTGTTCTGATTTGTTAATATTGTACAGTCACTTTGAACAGTTGTAAATGACTAGAATGTGTATAATATACTGAGCACTCAGGATTCTAGTGCAGTCAGTGTGAGTTGTGCCTGCCCAGCACCCCTGAAAATCAGGCCCTCGGTGTCTTAAGCTGGGCACCCATAACTATTGCATTTGTCCCAGTTAGAGGCAAGCTGCACTTTAGACCCTTTTAGTCCTTCTTGAGTGCATCCCTCTGGTGACGCAGGTTTCACTGCCATCACCCTTGCGGGGTGGAACCACATGGTCCTGCTAGTCTAGATCTCTGAGCTGCAGCCCCCCGCCCTTCACCAATTGTGCTAACATGACAGATCTAACTGTGTTGGGCACGCGTAAGCCCTTTTCCTCTAGGAATCTGAGACAAGTGGCTGATTAAAGTGACTCAAAACAGCTTTTTCAAACTGTAGAATTTGTTATTCACCCAAAGGTACATAGCATGCAGAGCAAAGGGGTAAAATAACAAAAGACCTATTTGCCTGAGTCTGACCTAAACTTTATTCCTTCCTTGCAAGTTTGGGTAAGTTCCATCTAGACCCCAACTGACTTGGAAGAGAGAGGGAGCCCCTGCCGCACTCTCTGTGTCTTAGTCAGACATTCCCCTCCAGCAGCTGCTGCCTACTTCCTTTCCAGGCTGGGTTATTTAATTGGTTAATGTCCCTTTGTTGTAGGTTTGGAAAAATTTACCTGCTAGCTTGGTTGGAGGCAGGCAGGTGGCAATAGCTGCCCCATTGCTCACTTAAGGACCCTTAATATTCTAATTGATGTTACCTTATTTCTGTCATTGTCTTGTTTCCCAACAGCGTCCTTTGATTTAAGTCCATGCAGTCAGGTAGGATAATATCCAGCAGGTGACAGGTGCATTTGATATCCATAAAAAATGCTGATAACTCCGTATTTCTGCACACTTATGAGAATGTGCATAGTTGTACCTATTTACTTCACAGAGGAGTTAGGCTTAATGATGTGGAAAGCAACTTGAGATTGTTGGATGAAAGCTACTACTAATGCTAAATAAGTGTGAATGAAAGCACCCCTATATTCACACTCTACACACTTTTGTAATAACTTTTGTACAAAAGATACCTTGTGAAGTATAATCTGAAAACTAATAACACACTGGTCAATAATATCATGGTGAAAGTTATGTAGCAACAGTATATGTAAAGTTGTGAATTCCCCCTGTATGAGGTTACTAGCACATGTTCAAAACCAGACAGCCCTGCCTTAAAAAAGGAATGTGTTTTTACCTCAATTTACATATAAATTGTAAACAGGGTCCTCAAGACAGCAGGAGGAAGAGATGGCAGGAAACAGAACAACTTGCATTTTAGCAAACAAGTGTGGAAAGAGCATGGAGCTTCCTTCACCACCAGACTCCATGTTGCCTTCCTTACTGCTTGAATAAATGTTGCTTTGAAGGGTAACCCTCAGAAGAATCCACTTCAAAGGTTCACTGGACTATAAAAGAAAGGGGGCAGAGAACCCCAACTTTTCTCTTTTGCCTAAGAAGACAAAGGACCAGCACCTTTGAGCCTCTGGGAAGATCCTGGCTGAGGAGAGGGTCAGTCACCATCTTTCTGGAAGGTGTGGGTGAGAGAGGCCATCTTAACAAAGCCTTGAACCAAAATTTGCTAGACAAAGTTTTACACTTTTAGATGTGTTTTCATTTTTATTTTCTGGTACCCATTTCTAACTTTATCTCTTTCACTCAAATTCTCTTAAAATCCTTTCTTCTTTTGTTAATAAATGTTTCATTTTTAATTTAAACCAATCCAGTGTTGTGGTTAAAGAGTTTGGTAACTCCAGTTAAAGTAACAAGCTGTTGAATATGGACTCCTTACAGGGGCATCGAACCTTAATACCTGAACTGGCTAGGAGGGGGCTGGACATTGCAGAACACAGGGAAAATCTGGGACTGGGAATGTGTTAAGGTCACCCTACAAGTATAACCAAAGCTGGTGGAAGCCAGAGTGTGGCTGGAGGGTTGCTGACAGGCTGCTGGGGTGAGAACTGTTGGACGAGGGGCTATACATAGACACTCAGGGTGTGACCCACAGGCTGATTGTGAGCAGCCCAGGTTGGGAGCTACAGCAGCAATGCATTGTGAGACACCCAGAGTAGGTGGCAAGACAACCACTCACGGGTCTAGATGGCACCCCAGACAATATTATTATTTTTTAAAATTTATCTTATAAAGCTGTACTCTGCTGTGGACCTGATCTGTTTGGCTGTGTCATTTCACTGCGTTAGCAACTAATCCATGTTAGTGGTTGGGAACTCCCCTATTGGAAGAGACAGGTGTTGCCTAGAGGTTGGAGCATAGAACTGGGAATCAGGAGCTCTTTCTAAATTCTAAGAGCATATCTAGATGAACACTTATTGTGTAGCAAGCTGGGGTGTAAATCTACAGCATGCCAGCATGGCACATTCTAATTGTCCCTGTAGACACTGCTGCTGTGCACTAAAAGTCCTTAGAACCCTTTTTGTGTACTGCTGTTTCAAACAGTGGTAGGTCAATGTAGTCCCTCATCTCAGCTGTGGAGCTAACCCCCTTCTGGCTTTAGCCAAGTTGTTTGTTTGTTTGTGTTTCCCCTCTGTAAAATGGGCATAATATATCTACCTCACAGAGTTAGTGTGGGGCTGACTGAGATAACATTGAGAACTTAGGGAGAGGTTCTCAAAAGCACCTAAGAGAGATTGCCACAAGTCCCGTTGCCTACCCCCAGGCACTTCTGAGAATCTCCTCTTGAGTATGTTTGCCCCCAGTTTTTTTTCAGATATGCTGATATGCTGATATTTTTAACAATAAACACTTCTTATCTTTGATTTTTATTAAAACACTCATCCTTTCTGACAGGGTTAGTCATCCCACCCCATGCTAGATCCCAAGTGAGAATGTTTGTAGGGAGTTTTCTGGGTCATGTGGCATAGATTGCACACAATAGTCACTTTCTTTTCCTCCTGGCTGCACTGAGGACATAGTAAGAAATCTGAGAGCAAATTTCTCATTAGACAGAAGCCCCCTTTTCCCTTCTGTAAGGGTTGTGCAGGGCCAAAGGCTCTTTGTGGGTGCTGGAGAGAAGGCAGCCTTCTGCTTTGTGTTTGTTCCTCTGGTTCAGTAGCAGGGCCGTAGCAACAAAGAACGTGGTCCCCTCCGAACAGTGGCCCCCTCCGAACATATGTCCGGGCGGGGCCCCTTACAATGCAGAAACTGGAATGCGGAATTTATTTTGCCACTTTTAGGGGCCCCCTTCCTTGCGGGGCCCCCTCCGGTCGGAGGGTACGGAGGGCGCTCGCTACGCCTCTGTTCAGTAGAATCTATTAACAAGCTAACAATTGCAAACCATTACTATACCTATTTCTTCTTGTAACTATGGTGGGAAACTGTGGTGTCTGACACCGCGGCAGGGTAACTGTATGTAAATGTGGACTTCAATGCAATCTCTCTACCTCTTACTCAGCGAATATGCCTCACAGCTGCCCCCTGGAGAAGCCAAGCCTGCCAATAGATTTTCATTGGAAAAGGGCAGATGTTCTTCATATGAAGAAAAGGGGATTGCATTTGGAACAGAAAGGGATATTTGAATGGCAGAACAAAAGGTGACCGTGTGCCAGACTCTGAGAACTGCATATCCTATCTGTGCTCCTTCAGCGAGAAGCTCTCAGACTGCCTCTGCGAGCAATAGCCTAGCACTCCGAGCACCTGTTGTGCTGAGCTGGGAGCATAAGGACAGGCAGGATGGAGTCAACTGTCTTGGTTTATGTATATGTTTAGTGTTCATGCTCTAGTGGCTAGGGAGAAAAAGTCCTGTTAAGGGGAAAGGATTATAGGTAAATAGGACAAGTTATGAAAGCGCCTCTTTGAATGAGTGTAATTTTCCCAGCATTCTGTGTTCTACGTCACAGGCTTAAAGTCAGTTTATTTTATAGTGAGAGGAAAGTAGTTTTCCTGATTTTATTTAACTGAATGAAGAATCATCATAGATATTATGTAGGATTTTCTATACTGTATCAGGCCTTAATTTAATCTACTCTGCCTTTGTCTGAAGCATTGTCTAGTGCAAGAGTCAGAATAACAAAGAAACAAAACAAATATCTAAAAACATCATAAACTATGCAGAGCCGTGCATGAGAAACCCACTTCCTAGTACAAGTGGGTGATCAGCTTGTGCAGTGAAGCATGAGATTTGATTATCCTTATCTTATTCCAACCTTATTGGACTTGGTACAGCTGAAAACATTATTAGTGCTGACAAAATGATCTGGCCCTTCTGAAAGTCGAGGCGCTGCAGCCAGGTTAATGATTTTCTGAGGCAGTGAATCTTACAGGCTGGCTATGTGCTGTTGAAAGCAATAATTCCTTTCAAAGCTTCTACATTTGCTCTCCTTCAATTTCACAGAGTTTCCTCTTGCTGTGGTTGGATTGGCTAGGATAAAAAGACTGCATTATCAGACTGCATGCATTGCAAAGCATTGACCATTTTGTCATGCTACTGGGACTGAGATTCTGTATTGCATGTTTATTTTTTTTTTAAAAAACACTGCATGTCAGCCCAACGTATCTGGGTTTTGCAGGCAGTGCAGAAGCAGATTCTGCTCCTGTCAACATACAGCAACGTCAGCAGAAGTTTCAAGAAAACTCATTTTAAATTATACATTGAGACTATTGGATTGCAGCAATCTGCAGCCTGTCAAACTGATGCAATTGAATCCGTGTACCCTAGATGGCAGCAGAACAGTGCTCCATTGCTCAGTAGGAAGAGAAGACTGTCACATTACACAACTAGAACTAAAGTTTTGTCAACATTACTGCAGCTTACAGGGTGGTGTTTTTCTCAATACTTATGCAAATCTGCCTGAGACTGCAAACTGTACCTAAATTCTTGGCAACATTTTTAGTTACTTAGATTGCAGACGAATAATCATCATTTTGGACATTTAAAACATGCCTGTGAATCTCAAATTGGTGTTTGCATTTTTCTGAGCCATTTAAGCACTTATGTATGTGGAAATCTATTTTGCTAATGAAGATACTAGACCAAAACGTACATTTACTGTATTTACTTAATCGATTACATAGGAATAGGGTAGTACTTCTGCACTACCTTCAGAGCAGGGCGCCTGGCCAACAGCTGCCGTTCTCTGTCTGGCCAGCTCTGAAGGCAGCACAGAAGTAAGGGTGGCAATACCGTGACCCCCTAAAATAATCTTGAGGCCCCCCCCCGCCGCAACTCCCTTTTGGGTCAGGACCCCCAATTTGAGAAACGCTGGTCTCCCGCGTAAAATCTGTATAGTATAGGGTAAAAGCACACAAAAGACTAGATTTCATGGAGGGAGACCAGATTTCATGGTCTGTGATGTGTTTTTCATGTCTGTGAATTTGGTAGGGCCCTATACATAACTTCCTGAATATGTGCAGTTGAACACAGTAATCTTGCACAGTCTTCAGAAAAGATGCCAGTATTCCAGTTTTATGTTTAAAGCTGTGTTTCTAATATCGCTTTCCACAATCAGCATGCAGAAGTGAGCAAGAAGGCAGTGTCCTGTGTAACTTGTTTATTCGGCAGAGGAACGATGAAACACAGATCAGACAACCTGCGTATGGCAATGTACCCTTCCTAAATCATAGCTTTCCTAGCTGCTAGCATGAAAGTGAACTAAAAGCAGGGAGCTTTTGACCATGAACATAACTGTTAGTGCACAGAACCATTTTTTCCTTCCTCCTCACCAACACTTTTGCTGATCGTTGGTATAGGAGATATTGTGCTCTTATAGGAGTAGGCTGAACTTGGATATGAAAATCTGGGCACTGCTGGAGGCTCTTTGTGACTGAGACCTGGTCCATACTGGATTTTATTGGTAGATCATATTTTCTTCAATGGTTCTGTGAACTTGATTGGGCACTGTTACTTCAAACCTATAAGCAAAAATTCAGGCAGAAAGGGCACTGGGAAGGGGATAATGTTAGTAATCTTACTCTAATAACCAGGGCCGGCTCCAGGCACCAGCTTGGCAAGCAGGTGCTTGGGCGGCCACTCCGGAGAGGGGCGGCAGGTCCAGCTATTTGGCAGCAATTGGGTGGACGGTCCCTCACTCCCGCTTGGAGCGAAGGATCTTCCGCCAAATTGCCGCCGCAGATCGCGATCGTGGCTTTTTATTTTTTTTTTTGGCTGCTTGGGGCGGCCAAAACCCTGGAGCCGGCCCTGCTAATAACGCTGCTTGTTCAGGGTTAAAAGAAAGTGACTTTCCTTGATCCTTTACCATTGTGACATGACAGAATAATTCCTATACTGAGTGTAGGTCATGAGAGCAGGAGTAGAAATATCATGTTGTCCTGCTGTTCTGCTACTCGAACAATCAAGGCGATTAGCATGTTGTTTGTAAATTGTCTTTAAATCTTTCCCCTTTATGTTCTCTTCTACAGAATCACAGTGCAAGATTTATTTTTATTTAATGCACATCCATACTGGCATGATCCATCTCAGCCTGGCAACTGCATGGAGCTTCATGTGCATTTGTCTGCTGCTGCTGCTTACTAAATCTCTTCCATTCTGAAGAGCTGTGAATACTGCCAGAGGGGAGTGCTCTTGCCAATATTTATTTGCACTGGCTTTCTCGTGGCACTTTTGCCTTTCGTGAACATTCGTGAGAATAAAAATTCACTCCTCAGAATGCTCAGGGGAGAATGGTCAGATCTTCCCGTGGATGTCAATGGAAGTGCTGAAATGGATGCCAATGGAAATTGAGAGCACCAGAAAAGTGAGTTAGCAGTTTTTGCTCAATGAGATATTTGTTTACTGTATTTTCCCAGCTTGAGTAAGGACTTTAGGATTTGGGCCCATTAGTTGGATAAAAATCCATAAGCAAATTAGTTCTGTGAATGACTGTGTGTTTCTACACTGTATCGGCATCTACAGTATAATTTGTGTTTATGTATCACTTAGGGGTCCATTTACTAAAGAAAATGAAACAAGTGGGCGACATGTAACCACATGTTAACATTTTAGCCTAAAGGCAAGTGACTGGGAAAATGATTAATGCACAAACTAATCAATGAAGACTCTGACAATCAAGGAAGACTTCATAGAAGGCTATGTAATACTCATTAAATATGCCGGCTGTGGAGCAAGTAGGCTGCAGCACCGATGTGTAGATGGCACTACCGTTTTTACTGTTAGGATGACATGCCACCAGGTGGCAGTGCAATCCAAGAAATATAGGAGCCTGGCACTGCGGTTTTTCATGACCGGTTCTCTAAGAACTCATCATGACTATTTTAAAGGTGCCGAACTTCTTGAATGTGACTGGTAGATTTAAGAAAACACACCACATCAATGGGCCTTCATCACTTGAGATGACAGACCATTGATGCCAGATAACTAGGTTTCTATGCATGTCCCTGGATCACCTAGGAGCCCTGAAAGAGCTTCCTAGATGGTACGTTTTGGCTTATGATCGAATCTCTTTCTAATGCTGCAGCAGCATCTCTGAAAAGGCTACTTTGCAGGGGTGAGTTGAAGAAATAAAGTTAAGTAGAGTTGGGAGGCCATTGCATTTAATCCGTTATCAAAGATCTAATCCATCCCCAGGTCTTCCAGTGGGTGAGAGCTTGCACTTTGGATCCTGATGTCATCTGTATTCTTAAGGTTTTATGCTGCAGCTATTGTAATCCTTTTATAATGCACCCATCATCATGATATCTAGGTACCATCTTTCTGATGTGTTCAGAGTTCCGTGACCAGAACAGTAATTTTGTTACCCACATCATTGAAGAATAGTTGCTTTAGAATCATGTGAAACTTGTCATTGTCATGCTGAGACTCGCTGGTCAGGGTCAAAGTGTGTTATGTGTTATCCTCTGTGCTTTCGTTCTCTCTCTCTCTGTGTGTATATATATATACACACAAAGTACTGTATATGCTTAAAACTTCAGGGAATGGTTAGGTCATCAGACTGTAATCTCCCGAATTGGAATTTGGTCACAAGGGTAACTACCCAATCTCTTATGATGGGTGTTAAGAGATTCTTTGTGGCCTCCTCCAGCAGCCCATGCTGGTGCATCGGCTCATTACTGACTCAGAGGGAAGAATTCCACCCACTGGATCAAACTACTTTTATTCATAGATTCTAGGACTGGAAGGGACCTCGAGAGGTCATCGAGTCCAGTCCCCTGCCCGCATGGCAGGACCAAATACTGTCTAGCCCATCCCTGATAGACATTTATCTAACCTACTCTTAAATATCTCCAGAGATGGAGATTTCACAACCTCCCTAGGCAATTTATTCCAGTGTTTAACCACCCTGACAGTTAGGAACTTTTTCCTAATGTCCAACCTGGACCTCCCTTGCTGCAGTTTAAGCCCATTGCTTCTTGTTCTATCCTTAGAGGCTAAGGTGAACAAGTTTTCTCCCTCCTCCTTATGACACCCTTTTAGATACCTGAAAACTGCTATCATGTCCCCTCTCAGTCTTCTCTTTTCCAAACTAAACAAACCCAATTCTTTCAGCCTTCCTTCATAGGTCATGTTCTCTAGACCTTTAATCATTCTTGTTGCTCTTCTCTGGACCCTCTCCAATTTCTCCACATCTTTCTTGAAATGCGGTGCCTAGAACTGGACACAATACTCCAGCTGAGGCCTAACCAGAGCAGAGTAGAGCGGAAGAATGACTTCTCGTGTCTTGCTCACAACACACCTGTTAATACATCCCAGAATCATGTTTGCTTTTTTTGCAACAGCATCACACTGTTGACTCATATTTAGCTTGTGGTCCACTATAACCCCTAGATCCCCTTCTGCCGTACTCCTTCCTAGACAGTCTCTTCCCATTCTGTATGTGTGAAACTGATTTTTTCTTCCTAAGTGGTTTCAGAGTAGCAGCTGTGTTAGTCTGTATCCGCAAAAAGAACAGGAGTACTTGTGGCACCTTAGAGACTAACAAATTTATTAGAGCATAAGCTTTCGTAGACTACAGCCCACTTCTTCGGATGCATATAGAGTGGAATAAATATTGAGGAGATATATATACACACATACAGAGAGCATAAACAGGTGGGAGTTGTCTTATCAACTCTGAGAGGCCAATTAAGTAAGAGAAAAAAACTTTTGAAGTGATAATCAAGCTAGCCCAGTACAGACAGTTTGATTAGAAGTGTGAGAATACTTACAAGGGGAGATAGATTCAATGTTTGTAATGGCTCAGCCATTCCCAGTCCTTATTCAATCCTGAGTTGATTGTATCTAGTTTGCATATCAATTCCAGCTCAGCAGTCTCTCATTGGAGTCTGTTTTTGAAGTTTTTCTGTTGTAAGATAGCCACCCACAGGTCTGACATTGAATGACCAGACAGGTTAAAGCTTATGCTCTAATAATTTGTTAATCTCTGAGGTGCCACAAGTACTCCTGTTCTTCCTAAGTGGAGCACTTTGCATTTGTCTTTGTTAAACTTCATCCTGTTTAACTCAGACCATTTCTCCAATTTGTCCAGATCATTTTGAATTATGACCCTGTCCTCCAAAGCAGTTGCAATCCCTCCCAGTTTGGTATCATCCGCAAACTTAATAAGCGTACTTTCTATGCCAATATCTAAGTCGTTAATGAAGATATTGAACAGAGCCGGTCCCAAAATAGACCCCTGCAGAACCCCACTCGTTATGCCTTTCCAGCAGGATTGGGAACCATGAATAACAACTCTCTGAGTACGGTTATCCAGCCAGTTATGCACCCACCTTATAGTAGCCCCATCTAAATTGTATTTGCCTAGTTTATCGATAAGAATATCATGCGAGACCGTATCAAATGCCTTACTAAAGTCTAGGTATATTACATCCACAGCTTCTCCCTTATCTACAAGACTCGTTATCCTATCGAAGAAAGCTATCAGATTGGTTTGACATGATTTGTTCTTTACAAATCCATACTGGCTGTTCCCTATCACCTTACCACCTTCCAAGTGTTTGCAGATGATTTCCTTAATTACTTGCTCCATTATCTTCCCTGGCACAGAAGTTAAACTAACTGGTCTGTAGTTTCCTGGGTTGTTTTTATTTCCCTTTTTATAGATGGGCACTATATTTGCCCTTTTCCTGTCTTCTGGAATCTCTCCTGTCTCCCATGATTTTCCAAAGATAATAGCTAGAGGCTCAGATACCTCCTCTATTAGCTCCTTGAGTATTCTAGGATGCATTTCATCAGGCCCTGGTGACTTGCAGGCATCTAACTTTTCTAAGTGATTTTTAACTTGTTCTTTTTTTATTTTATCTGCTAAACCTACCCCCTTCCTATTAGCATTCACTATGTTAGGCATTCCTTCAGTCTTCTCGGTAAAGACCGAAACAAAGAAGTCATTAAGCGTCTCTGCCATTTCCAAGTTTCCTGTTACTATTTCTCCCTCTTCACTAAGCAGTGGGCCTACCCTGTCTTTGGTCTTCCTCTTGCTTCTAATGTATTGATAAAAAGTCTTCTTGTTTCCCTTTATTCCAGTAGCTAGTTTGAGCTCATTTTGTGCCTTTGCATTTCTAATCTTGCCCCTGCATTCCTGTGTTGTTTGCCTATATTCAGCCTTTGTAATCTGTCCTAGTTTCCATTTTTTATATGACTCCTTTTTATTTTTTAGAACATGCAAGATCTCGTGGTTAAGCCAAGGTGGTCTTTTGCCACATTTTCTATCTTTCCTAACCAGCGGAATAGCTTGCTTTTGGGCCCTTAATAGTGTCCCTTTGAAAAACTGCCACCTCTCCTCAGTTGTTTTTCCCCTCAGTCTTGATTCCCATGGGACCTTACCTATCAGCTCCCTGAGCTTACCAAAATCTGCCTTCCTGAAATCCATTGTCTCTATTTTGCTGTTCTCCCTTCTACCCTTCCTTAGAATTGCAAACTCCATGATCACTTTCACCCAAGCTGCCTTCTACTTTCAAATTCTCAACGAGTTCCTCCCTATTTGTTAAAATCAAGCCTAGAACAGCTTCCCCCCAGTAGCTTTTTCAACCTTCTGAAATAAAATGTTGTCTGCAATGCAGTCCAAGAATTTGTTGAATAGTCTGTGCCCCACTGTGTTATTTTCACAACATATATCCGGATAGTTGAAGTCCCCCATCACCACCAAATCTTGGGCTTTGGATGATTTTGTTAGTTGTTTAAAAAAAAAAAGCCTCATCCACCTCTTTCACCTGGTTAGGTGGCCTGTAGTAGACTCCTAGCATGACATCTCCCTTGTTTTTTGCCCCTTTTAGCCTAACCCAGAGACTCTCAACACTTCCATCTCCTATGTCCATCTCTACCTCAGTCCAAGATAACTGAAGCATGTATCATTGTTTACATGTTACGTGCGAACAGTCTGATTGATGCTGTCTAAGACAGACACTTTTGACATTTTTACCCCATGCTATCTTCTAACTCCCATTTTCAATGGGCGTTAAGCACCTAACCGTCTTAGGCACATTTGAAAGTCCCACTAAGTGCACGGCTACATCTCTGGCTGCCTAAAAACCATATAGAATCTGGCCCTTAGTTGCTTAGGAGGCTAAATCCCTTTTGAAAATGAGTTTTAAGTTCCTAATTTACTGAGGGGCTTTTGAAAACTGAACAGTTGTCCCTGACATAAGGAATTTACTATCTATATTAATGGTCTTCAATTCAAATACTCATTCTGCCTGAGCCTGCTTAGCTTGTGAACTAAGACCGGATCAAGCATAAGGTGCTATGACGCTAGACCAGCGTTTCTCAAATGTGGCCACCATGGTCATATGTGGCCACAGACGTCCTAGGTGGTGATTGGGGAGGAGGGGAAGCATTGGTCCTTCTCCCTCACTTCCTCTTGCTCCTAGATGCACCACCCTGCACTGCCTCTGGAGACAGGTGGGGCATGGCACTGAAGGAGCAAGGTGAGTTCTCTACCTATGGGGGGGGGGCACCATGGGGCTTAGGCTTCTGCCCTGGGGTGGTTGGGTGGCGGGACTTAGAGAGCCTGGCTGTGCAGACCAGGGCTCAAGCCATGGGGATTCGGGTGCTAACATCCGGCTCCAGCTGTGATGTTTCAGGTGTTGACCCCAGCTCTGGCCACACGGCCCCGGCCCGCGGCCAGGCCCACGAGGCTTCAGGCTCCAACCCCAGGCTGTGCAGTGGTAGGCTCCAATCCCTGGCTCTGGCCGTGCACGTCACCAACCCTGGCCATGCGTTCCGACCCCCAGCCTGGTCATTGACCCCCAGCCCTGGTCGCTGACCTCAGGCACTAGCCCTGGACACCAACCTCTAGCTCTGGCTTTGTGGCAGCAGGCGCCAAACCTGGGCACCGGTGAGTGCTGGTCCCAGGCGCCAATCCCCGGCAGCCACCACTGACCCCTGGCGCCAGCCCCAGCTGTGGATCCCCAGCCCTGGTCACTGACCACAGATGCTGACCCTGGCTGCTGACCCCTAGCTCCGGCTGTGCAGCAGTGGGCCCCTTGGTGCAGATCCCTGGTGGCAGGCTCTGACCCCCGGATGCCAACCCCTAGCTCTGGCTGAGAGGTCGTGGCCATTGGTCCCAGGTGCTGGCCCCCGAGTCCTTGTCGTGGTTGCCAGCCTGGGCTCCGGTGGGTGCTGGCCGTGGGTGCAAATCCCCAGCCCAGGCCATGCAGCAGCGGGTGCTGACCCGGGCTCCAGGAGGTGTTGGGCACCGAGCCACAGCCCCTGGCTCCAGCTGTGCAGCTCCTGTCCCGGGCACTGTCCCCCAGCTGCACAGCTGCTGGTCCCCGTCTCCGGCCGCAGGACTCACCACCCACCCCCATCGCTCCTGGTCCATACTGCCTGCCCTGGCCCTGCATTCATCTTTCCCCTGCCCCATTGCCCGGCTGGATCCTACTGCCTTTCTGGCTCTGAATCTAGGCCCCCAGCACACCTGGGCCCTGCTGATTTCCCCTCCAACCCCCGCATCCAGGGTTTAATTTTTCCTTGGGCTTGCTGTGAAAAGTTATATTAACAAACATGCAAATATCACTTTTCACAGCATTCTTTTTTTTGAGTCTGCAAAAAAAAAAAAAAAGACCCTGCATAAATAAAATACAATGATTTGGCCATGGATATGTGCATATTTATTTATTTATTTTTCTTAAAGTTAATCAAGTATTTTAGGAAAAAGTGTCAGTGCAGCCACCAACACTCTGAGGCCACCAAAAAAATTGTTGTGAGAACCCCTGCTCTAGGCAAATGGGGTATATGTGTCACTAGGGAGTGACACAAGAGGCACTTTAATTCTCTCCCTTTCCTTCCTCGGCCTCTCTCTGTAATACTCTCAGAGAGTGCCTGAGAGGTGCAGAAGGAAGGACTGAGGTTGTCCTGACCTTTCTACATGGTTGTACTGTGTTTTGTTTCTGTGGAACTGGATAGGTTGCACTGTTTACACTGAGATTCTGAAGGGAAATGATGGGTTTGGTTGTGTGATAAACCAGATGCAAACTGCTAAGCTATTACCCACAGCCTGTGGGTGTTTCACCTCTGTCCCTGGTTCTCTGGGAATGAAAGGAAATGTTTCGCTGTTTGTATAGCTGGAAATGCATTTAACATGAATAATAATGATCTCATTAAGGTCTGACAAACCTGTTTTTTACATGGGGCGGTTTGCATTTCCACAGATAAATTGAATGTTAGCCTTTGAATACGTACAAACTTGTAGGTAATTATAAATCAGGATTAGTCAGATAGTAGGTGAAAAATGAGGGTCAGACACAAACCACTCAGGGTCAGGCACAATCGCCTTTGCTGTCACGCAAGCTGGTCAGTCAGGTTTTGGATAGTTTGCTCTATGAGACCTTCTTAAACACAGCCAGGCTTTAATAAGGTACTGGTAATTTCTGTAATCTATTTTAGCCAGAAGAATATACTCATCACCCCACTAACTTTCTGAAAACTTGACCAAGGTGTCTAGAAATGGATCTAGGAGCTCATATTTCTGACTTCATCCTTGGGGGTGGGGTGGGGGTGGGAGGGGGAGGAATCTTCCCCTTACTCTAAAATGTACAGGGTGTATGTGTACTTCCAGGGCTGTGTCCACTTGGGATTTACTTCAAAGTATTTGTAATTCAGTGTATCCCTCCATTTTAACATTGTGTGCCTCCAGCTATCTTGCCTCCTGGTAGATATTTTATGTGAATGGTGGACAAGTGTATTCAACTCAACCCACATAAAGTGGAGATAACATTCATGGACTGAGGAAAATGTTTGAAGGAACATATCAGTAGTGAGGATCCATACTCAGGGAGTAAGACACAGGTTCATGTGAGAGGTCCAGAATTTAGGAGTTGCTTTGGATTGCTCTCTGATCATAGAAGCCTATGCTGTGACAATGATCCCGAATGGCTGTTCTCTCTGAGTTCCCTGGAAAGCGTGCTCTTCTTTCTCCAGCACGGACCCCACTGTTATTCCAATCCAACATGTTGCTACTAGGGAGGGTTCATGTGTAGTCCCGAGTCAACAGAAGCTAGGAGCACAGAGTGCTTCCGATGTGATTCCGTGTCCTTCATTTCCACATAGCAAAGTCAATAGCTCTGTGATTCTGTTTATCCTTGTAAAGTATTCAGATATTATAGTGATGAATGAAGTATAATTACCTGGGTAGAAGCCCCTTTTCCAGCCCAAGACCTCTGCCATTCATATTGCTTTCTGGCAAATTGTGAGATCTACTGTTCATGCATATTTTTCTTTATACTTAGGTACCTAACAGCTGGTCTTCAACCTTCGTAACTGGTCTGAGTTAGACTCTAGAATTTAAGTGAAATTACTTTGGTAGGTGGTGGTTTCCCTTTTCAAAACTACCTGTCACCATTCATTTAATAATACTCCGAAGAGTGGAAACATTTCTTTTGTCTTAGGAAAGTTAAACAGCACAAGAGATCTGTGTGTTCTGATAGTACATGGGTTTTGTGCACACCCAGCTCTCATTCATATTTTATTTTTAAATGTATTTTATTTATCTTTTATTACAAGCCTGCAATGTAGTTATATCTTGATCTCTTACTACAAAATTCAAACAGACCTAATTAATTTTTTGAGTCAGGGGAAAAAAAGTGCTTTTAATCAAAGAAGTCTATAAATATAACCCAAAAAGGGAAGAAATATTTCAATGGAGAATTATTTGAATACATAAATACTGCACAGGAGAGCCAGAACTCTGCATTTTCCTGGGTAGTTAAAGTCAAGGGGTTGTGAATTAGAGTCTAGTGTGGCCGGAGTAAGATTTATGTTTTATATGGTGATCTCATAGACTTTGGCAGGGCTGTTGACGTATCTATTGTATAGCTGAATGTAATGGAGTGAACCAGGCACCAAGTAAATCTGGGACAGTTACTTTTTAAAAAAAGTATAGGAATGTATGGCCAGATATCTTAGGCACTTTATTTAAAAAATTAAAATAAACTAACTTTAGAGGTTCCAAATCCTATGAAATGCACTCAGTTTGTGATTAAAATAGAGTCCAGGATAAGAATACACCAGGTTGTCTGCTCTATGCAAGTTAACAGGCTGTCGTGCGCATTCTAAGTGAAGTGGAATACACAGTCAGAACGCTGAGCACGAGGTAAGTGCTCTTTCATCAGTAGACCATAAAGAATTTTAGAAAGATTGGTAAGTATCTTTGTCTCCATTTTATGGATGGGTTAACTGAGGTACAAAGTGGTAATTTCCTGTCCCATAGAAGAGCCAGGGATAGAACCCAGGTCTTGCATCCCAGTCCAGAGCCGTATCCCAGTCTACTATGTTATCTTCAAATAACCTCTTAAAATGGTATTTATAAGAAGCTGTTTTTCTTTTAACTACAAATAATGGTCTAATTTCTCAGTAAAATATAATGGCCAGATGTTAGGGTTCAGCTTCTGTTCAGGGTGCACATGTGGCTTTGAGATACCTTTGCACTTCCTTGATCCTGGGGTGAGCAGGGGTTCTGAATGGGTCCCCTGGCATAATGCAGAGCAGCTTAGCTGCTCTGTTCTGGCTGCCTCCAGCCCCAATGGCCTCTCCCAGCCAGACATCACTGGGACATAGGATGCCCTGGCCAAACCCTTTTCCTCAGCTGCTCCACCTGTGCTGGCTGCAAGGAGGTGGGTGGCGTAGAAGCCATTAGAGTGGCCCTATGCCACTGGAGCACTTGCCAATGCAGCAGGAACTCTCAGGGGTCCTTTAAAACTGAGGGTACAGCTACACTACAGCGGGGAGTCGATTTAAGATACGCAAATTCAGCTACGTGAATAGCGTAGCTGAATTCGACGTATTGCAGCCGACTTACCCCGTTGTGAGGACGGCGGCAAAATCGACTTCTGCTGCTTTTTGTCGGCGGCGCTTACTACCACCTCCGCTGGTGGAGTTAGAGCGCCGATTGGGGGATCGATTGTCGCGTCCCGACGGGACGCGATAAATCGATCCCTGAGAGGTCGATTTCTACCCGACGATTCAGGCGGGTAGTATAGACCAGACCTGAGGTTTGTGGCTGGCACAGCATCTGTTGTGGGGGTGGGGGTGTCAGGGTCTGGCCCTTTGCCTCAGAGGAAATATTGAGCTCTAATAGGGAACAATTCCACCCCCCGCCCCAGGAGCTCATGCAAAGAGGGTGGGTGAGATTCCTTCCGCCCCCATCTCTAGTATCTATGATGTGGTGATGACAAGCTCAATCCAGTACTGTTTGAAAGAGCAGAATCTTGTTTTCCTTTAAATGATTTCTTGACAGGAAAAATGATAGATGGCAGGTGTATTCCCTCGTTGTGGCACCAGGGAATGTGTTGAAGATAGTTGGTGGCAGAGAGGACAAAAGCGCTCTGCTCATTCCCAAATACAAGCCGGATGGTTCTTCTGCTCCACATGGCAGAGAAAGCTTGCCCAAACGAGGGCCAAAGCAGCATAAGTAGGAGTGATAGCTCCACTGCCCAGATCCCCCATCATTCCAAAAGGCCATTTTCATTCCTGCACCTCTTCTGGGGACAGAGGGCATCAGGCTACTTGCTCCTATTATGTCATTGCCTGGGGCTCAAGGCACAGGCTAGGGCAGCCCCAGTGATTCTCTAATGGAGCCTCCTGCTGCCAGAGCCTGGATGAGGATTGTGGCACTGGGGATTGTCAGGGTGCAGGTCTGCTCAAGCTCCAACCCTTCGTTCTTTGATTTGCCCTGCTCTGCCCCATCCTCAAACACCACCTGTGCCAGGCAGAATGTACCAGGAATGGGGAGGGAGCTGTGGTAGCAGAGGGATGAATTTCACCCTCTTCCCCGCCTCCCCACCCCCGTGGGTTTGCAGAAGCCTATACGGGTAACATATGCTTGGGGACTTGCAGTTTTTGGGAGGACCTGTACCAGGCCAGGGTGAGCAGAGGGAGGACCGTGAGGGGTTGGCAGGGCAGAGTCAAGGAACAATTGCTCTGTACAGGATGCTCCACTGGGTGGCTGTCTTGCTGGTCAAACCAGTATTCATTCCCTCTGTGCACCCCCTATCCCACTCACAATGGGGAGCAGGACACAGGTCTGGCAAGAGAACTAATGGCAACATGGCTCCTACAGGGGTTGAGATTTAGGAGGACAGCTCTTCTTGCAGATTCTCTAATTGATTTGCAAATCTGCTGTAACACCAGGCTTCCAAGGATACATCTCCTTGCTCCTTTTGTGAGGCTCAAAGCCCACTCACCTCAGGGAATCATTCCCCAGAAACCCCAGGAGTTCATTCTCTGTGAGCCTTTCCCCTGTTGTGAGCATTTCCATGTAAGGGGGGGCACATTTAGTGGAAAATAGCTAATTGTGGTTAGCTACTTACATGTTAGAATTTATTAGACATTATCTGCTGATAATAGCCCTTATGATACGGATGAAATGAAGCCTGGACATAAAAGCAGTCAGAGAAGATACTTGCTTTTCATAGCTTGTCTGGAGTTCACAAACATTGTGGTGTTTACAGCTGTGCATGCTTATGAGTTATGAGAAGATGATTATTAGGCACTAAAGACATTTCATGGCAGTGATATAGCTTTCAATAACTCCAGCACAACCAAAGTTCCCTGCAAATAAAGAAAAAGTTGAGTCCAATGAATTTACTTTTTATTATTTGAAAATTGCTACTGCAATTGTTATAAATGCTTGGGAAGCAAGAGTAGAACATTATTAGAAATTTGTCCCTTGGGGCATGTCGTATACAGTATTGCTAGCAGAGTGGGGAGAGGGACGCACTCTCATGAAAACAGCAAGGTCTGAAAAATACTGTTGTAAGTAATATGCTACCAAAACTACAAACAAGTGCCCCTTTAGTGCTGTAGCCAAGGATTTCTTTCAGCCCCCCCCAAAATGTTGTCCTTGCAATGCCTTCTTCCTATAATAGATCACAAAGCATTGGGGAAATGTAGCCTACAGCTGCCATTCGTATGTTAACTAAAAGTTATGGTTTTCCATGCATATATTTAACGTCCCAAAATTCTAAAACAGTATGTTGAACAGTGAATAAACACTTCTGGTTTTGATTGATCTCTAATATTTATGCAAATGAGAAAGTCTTTTAGTTTAGGTCCTGATTCAGCAAGATACCTGAGCACATTCTTAGCTTTAAGCACATGAATAGTCCCACTGCAGTTAGCTGTTTTGAAGTCAGTCGCTTTATTCATGTCCATAAAGTTAGGTACTTGCATAAGTGCCTTGTTGAATTGGGACCATAGCAAACAAATCCAACAGAAAATAATTGTTTATGGGAACCTGTTACTACTGGAGCCAATTTGCAAAACTTCCATTGGAGTCAATGGAAACAGCGTTGGGTTCCAACCGTTAAGTTTATGCGCTCAATTTTTTGTTCTGAGCTCAGTAGTAAAAAGTTTCTTTCATATCAACAGTATAATCCAATTACAAGCAGATATGATGGGACACTTAAAATCCTAGGAAAATGTACTTTAGTACTTTAGGTGTATAGCTTCAGGAACCAGCACAATGCCTAACTGGTGACATAAACAAATTGTTCTCTAATGTGGGTGAGGGTGATACTGTGTGTCCTGGAATAAACTACACCAATGTTTCTTAGCCTTTGCCATACTATAACCCCCATATTAAGGGGGGCGGGGAATCTCTCCTTCCTTCCATCTAGCTGTAAAGAAAGGGAAGAGGATGTGACTCCTAGGTTTAGTACAGCAGCATGACTAGAATAAACACTTTGGACCAAATTCTATTTTCCATTGCACAGGTGTAATAAAAAATGGAGCCAGGAGTAATGGCAGGTAAAATTATTTGTGGACTTTCTGGTGAATAAGAAACTGAATTTGGATTTGGCACTGCCACACCCCTGTTTTCATTTTCCCTAACATTCAGAGACAGACATGTATTCACCTGACTTCATATAAAACAAATTCCTAGCCCTTGGTTCTGAGATGAAACATTTGTTTCCAGCAGAAGTCTACTGTCATGGCCATCTGAGAATTCTTTTTGAGGGGGCAGGGAGGGTTGCATGAATGAAGATGGAAGCAAGTAAGGTGAGAAGGAGAAAATGAATGGATGAAGAAAGAGGGAGAGGGGCAATGGAGGAGAAATAGGTTTTTTAATTGTTTCTGAAGGATTCTCAGTATCCTCCTAGATTATTTGACTGTATCTAGTCTAATAACCTCTTATTCCACTGGCTGCCCAGAAGATTGGCTGCCATTGCTACCTAACCAGTTGCTGCCCAAGGAATTGTTCAGGCAGGATGCTAAGGGACTGTATGCAGCAAGGTAAGAATACAGTTAAATACAGTTTTTTGAAGTTGTGTTTCTGTCTGGGAGTGTGAGCCCTGATCCCCATGCTTAATCTGCCAGTCAAAGTCCCCAACATTGGGCTGGATGTTGCACAAGAAAAGGCTTTCTTGAAAAATGTTTGGTGTTCTCGTAGCCAATCCTGACTGGAAATATCTTGAATGCTCTTTCCTCTTAGAATTTGGCACTCCCAGTTCTAATGGGACAGAAAAAAACAACTATCCGCTTACCTGAACGCTTCAGTACCCCAGAAAAGATTCTCAAAATGGGGAAAGGTTTGGTGAGTTTGTTTGATCTTATCCTTATATGAACCCGTTTGCCACTCTTCACTTACAAGACATGGCGGCAACTTGAGGATGCCTACAACAATTGTGTCACAACATGATGATTTTGTCCTGTGTGATGAAATGCAAAGAAGTAGAAGCTTTTACCCACTCCCTACTACTAACAGCGGCATGGACGATTGTTGCAGTAAGGATCTGAAATAGATGTTTAAAATCCCTTTAGCATTTAAAGCAAGGGGATGAATACCCAAAGCAAACCCCTGCAAATGTCAGCATTCAAGGCTTCTTGGATTAAAACAGCAAATTCTATTTGGATCAACCCGAGTGAGTCAAACATACCCGGATTAGGGGAGAGGAGGTTGGAATTGGAACCTTTTTCTTATGGCTAATATATATGGATGATATTCTTAATAGTACAATATTTTTTGCTTCCCACTTCCCAGTCCCTTCGATCCCTTCAAATATTTCCATGGATAACGCTCTAAATACAGCAGCTGTGCCATCTGCCTCAAATATTATTCCAGTCCTCACTGTTTTGGGATAAATTTCATAAAGTCTATTTCACATACACACATTTAATTGAACAAATGTGAAGCCTCTCCAGTTAAGAAAGCTTTGCAAATGACAAGCCGTGTCCAATTTCCATTCAAATGGTTACTCTGGGGCTTTAAAATATGTGTGAATTCATCTAGCTGAGGCAGATAGTATATCTGAGGCAGATGGCTTGGTTCGGCATAGAAAAAAACGTAAGTGCCTTTTACTATCAATCGTATTTTTTTGGCAAAGGGCTGACATAATAAAGATGTGAGTATTACTGAGAATGCGCTTTAATAATTATTCTACCTTATGTTTTCCCTTAAGAATATGGTTAACTGACTAGGAAAATCTACTCAGAGATTTTATGTTTAACCATAACAAACAGCTTAGGAACACCCCCTCCAGGATAAGAATAGAGAGCGCACTGGAAATCAAACACATTCCTCTAACAAAGAGGATCAGCCATAGGTTTTTGTGACGCTCCATATGGAAGTTTTCATATAGCGTGTGACTGTTCTCAGGGTACCAAGAGTTGTGGCTACATCTACACTACACACCCCTGGCAGTGGCACGTGGTGTATGCGTAGCTCCACGTCGCACTGGAACGCAGGCTTTGTCCACTCTGTGGTGTGTAGCTACACATGTCGGTGAGAGGCTCTTGCAGAGGTGAGTGCTGGGGAAAGGCTCTGGCAGGGGGGAGGCAGTGGGAAAAGGCAGAGCCTTTCCCCGCAGCTGGCACTTCTCCCGGCAGTGGGGGAAGGACTCCAGCAGTGGGGAGCTGGTGGAGTCTTTTCTGTGATGCTGGACTGCTAAAAATAGCAGTGTAGACTAGGAGGCATGGCTTGAGCAAGTAGAGAGCCACGTAGGGCATGAACTTGAGGGCATATCTGCACCCTTCATGCATGTCTGTGCTCTACTCCTAAGGCGTGCCTCACTGTCTATACTGCTATTTATACCCATGCTGGGGGGCAGGGATGGACTCTACACACTGCCAAAAGAAACATGCAGTGAAGATGCACCTTGTGAGTCACGTTGCTACCTTCTTGCCTCTAGCATGAAGTAGGCTTGCTTGTGCTTAACTGACATCACCAGCCTGTTGGCCACCGAAGCACTCTCACTCTCAATGCTAGACCTTAGTTTGTGTTGTAGATTAACAGTTGGTGCAGCCCAGTCTCCGAGCACTTTTGAAGTGTTCCTCTGTAATGTCTAGCCTTGTATCCACTCACAGAAACATCAAGTCTGCTGTCCCCAAGGGAATAGTGTACAGGCAGTTTGTATGATTCAAGTGCGCATCAGCACTATTGATATATTGATAGTGAAAACAATAAATTTATTATCAAAGATTCAAGTGCTAGTGCAGATCTTGGAAACAAAAGATTGCATATAAAACAAAATCCATAATGTGCTTTCTAGAGAACTTGCCTGTTGGGTTAACCTCCTGTCCAGTGAAGTTTCTCATCCAAAGCCCTTGGCGTAGTCTTCAACCAAGGCTGTTGTGACCCCATTTTTATGCATATGTAAACACTGCCTATTTGCTTCCTAGGTGCAGGATAAAGAGTTGTATTCTTTGCTTTCTACATATATCCCCAAAGTTCATTTTCTGTACTCAGACAGTACAACCCCACAAACTTGTTCTCCAGTCTACTGCTGCCTTGTTGACTTCACATCCCTTCAGTAATGTCATATGTAAATGGATATCCATTGTGTTTGTTTACAATGCTTAATTAACATCCCAACAGAGAGAGAGAGAGAGAGAGGTGAATAAACAACTGTTGTTTGACAGAATCTATTTCTCCACCTCTGCTGTGATACAGAATCAAAACACATTTCCAGTGTATATACATAACTCCTTACATAGCATCTGTATGTACATTTCATAATGCTAATGACCAGTGTGACTCTCTTTCATTTAAGAGCTCACATGACATTGTTTGGAGAACCAGAATGTACATACCAGAATCAGGATATAGCTATACTCCCTTGCAAATTGGCATTAAGGGGTTCTTGGGTCACACATCTCCCCCACCCTACCTCTGATAGCATCCATTATGCACTTAGTGTTACCCAGAATTCCCTCTTTCCTAGGTGCCTCATGTCTACTTGAAAATTAACGCTAAGTCTAGAGCTTTCTCCTTTCTCCTGCACCAGTTCATAAAGTTCCACAGTTCTGGTGACCAGCTGTCCCCTTACATGGAGTTGACTAGCCAAATTTCCCTTTGCTGGGGTGAAGGAAGTGGGAAATAGTAGGGAAGAGGAAAGATATGTTAGAGAGCTTCATTCAGGAGTCAAGGGAAGAACTGGATGTCTAACTGAACCAGGAGATGATGGGTTGGGTGAGATGTGGTTAAGTGCACATCTCGTATGTGCACGATAGCACAGACCTCATATCACTAGAGATACATTATAATTTGTTAGGGTACTGGAAGACTAATAATCTCAAACAATTATCTTAACAGGTTGTGCAATTCAGTGCTAATTAGCTGGATCATAACCATTGATTCCTCCACACACACCCCCTTTACTTTGTGGAAGCTCATCAAGGGATCCCAGCAATGAAACTCGGGTGTGTCTTCATTATTAACCTGTTTGGTGAGCAAAGAGTCAAGTGTCTGTTTTCATAGGGTTACTGATGCATCAGATATGAAAATACTTGCAGGTAATGTAGTGTGCTTGATATGGGCTGTATTGTCACCCTCTGCTCTGAGACTTCTGTAGGAACTTCTTACTGCAGGATGAGCTGAACATGGAGGGGTAAAAATTGGTTGCTGTCGACTTCAACTGCACTGCTGGACCTGACCCACAAGTGTGAGTAGTAGGGGTGGATCTAAATAAGGATCCCCGCCACAAACTTAGTCCAAGCTCTGAATGTCCAGATCAGAGATCAAATAGGTGATTGTTTATAATTGGATTCTCAAACTATTGTACAGTAAGCTGTAAGCAGGCCCGGAGGCTGTTTGGTAGAGATGGGCCCAAAGCTAACCTCTGGATCTGCAGACCAAGAGGTTGAATTGGGGAAAAATGGTAGTAGTATTCTCCAAAGCCCCACCAAGATAAGATGCCACTCACAATAGATTTGTTCAGATGTCTCCCCCCAACTTAGTGTCAACCACAAACTTGCTGAGGGTGCAATCTATCTCATCATCCAGATCATTAATAAAGTTGTTGAACAAAACTGACCCCTGGGGCACTTCACTTGATACCGGCTGCCAACTAGACATCAAGCTGTTGATCACTACCCATTGAGCCCAACCATCTAGACAGCTTTCCATCCACCTCATAGTCCATTCATCCAATCCATACTTTTTTAACTTGCTGGCAAGAATACTGTGGGAGACCATATAAAAGCTTTGCTAAAGTCAAGATATATCACGTCCACCACTTTCCTCATATCCACAGAGCCAGTTATCTCGTCGTAGAAGGCAATCAGGTTGGTCAGGCATGACTTGCCCTTGGTGAATCCATGTTGACTGTTTCTGATCACCCTCCTCTCCTCCAAGTGCTTCAGAATGGTTTCCTTGAGGACTTGCTCCATGATTTTTCCAGCGACTGAGGTGAGGCTGACCAGTCTGTAGTTCTTCGTGTTCTCTTTCTTCCCTTTTTCCCAGATGGGCACTATATTTGCCTTTTTCCAATCATCCAGGACCTCCCCCGATTGCCACGAGTTTTCAAAGATAATGGCCAATGGCTCTGCAATCACATCAGCCAATTCCCTCAGCACCCTTGGATGCATTAGATCTGGACCCATCGACTTGTGCATGTCCAGCTTTTCTAAATAGTCCTTAACCTGTTCTTTCACCACTGAGGGCTGCTCACCTCCTCCCCATACTGTGTTGCCCAGGACAGCAGTGTGGGAGCTGACCTTGTCTGTGAAGACCAAGGCAAAAAAAGCATTGAGTACTTCAGCTTTTTCCACATCCTCTGTCACTGGATTTCCTCCCCCATTCATTAAGGGTCCCACACTTTCCCTGACCTTTTTCTTGTTGCTAATATACCTGTAGAAACCCTTCTTGTTACCCTTGACATCCCTTGCTAGCTGCAACTCCAGTTCAGGGCCGGCTCCAGCTTTTTTGCCGCCCCAAGCGGCGAAGCAGGGGGGAAAAAAAATTAAGCCAATTGGCGGCATTTTGGCGGCAGCTCGATCGCGCCACTTCATTCTTCTGAGGCAATTCGGTGGCAGGTCTTTCGCTCCCTCTCTTCCTCTTCGGCGGCAGCTCAAAGAGGAAGAGAGGGACTGAGGGATCCGCTGCCCAATTGCCGCCGAAGACCTGGACGTGCCACCCCTTTCCATTGGCCCCCCCAAGCACCTGCTTCCTTCGCTGGTGCCTGGAGCCGGCCCTGCTCCAGTTGTGTTTTGGCCTTCCTGATTACACCCCTGCATGCTTGAGCAATATTTTTGTACTCCTCCCTAGTCGTCTGACCAAGTTTCCACTTCTTGTATGCTTCCTTTTTGTATTTAAACTCACTGAAGATTTCACTGTTAAGCCAAGCTGGTTGCCTGCCATATTCGCTATTCTTTCTGCACATTGGGATGGTTTGTTCCTGTGTCCTCAATAAGGTTTCTTTAAAATACAGCCAGCTCTCCTGGACTCCTTTACCCCTCAAATTAGCCTCCCAGGGGATCCTGCCGATCAGTTCCCTAAGGGAGTCAAAGTCTGCTTTTCTGAAGTCTGGGGTCCATATTTTGCTACTCTCCTTTCTTCCTTTTGTGAGGATCCTGAACTCAACTATCTCATTCATTTATTTCTGAACATTTAAATTTATGTTTCATAGGGTGTTGTGTGTGTTTTTTAAAAACAAGCTTGGTACCTAGCTGAGACTTTGGATGGCAGTTTTTTTTAGCCTGGGACAAGTTTTACTAATGAGTTAAAAACACCAGTAAAAACAAATTTATAATGGAAACATTGACAGATCCTTAACTATAGTAGTGTTGGCAAGCACCACTATAATATTCATATTCCAGTTCAATAATTCTTATTCTAACCATAATAAGCAGATATCGACTTCTGCTGAGTTCAACATCAAGATTTATTGACCCAAGAGGTAAATATTGGCTAAACAAAAGTCAGGGTCAGTGTGTCTCTTAAGGGACTGTTAATCTAGTGTAGACTGGAAAAAAGTCAATATCAGAATTATTACGTACTTCTATTATAAAGATTTCTATTACATGAACACACAAAGGAAAAAAACTTTACAAAAAAAATAGCAGAGCAATTTTCTCTGAGGCCTATGACAACACTGTAAATCAGACTAGAGCACCCATACATTGAAAAAAATACCACGAAAGGGCTTTTTATTTCCCACCATACACTGTGTAGCACCAATGGGGTGGGATATGGGAGGAGGGAACTGAAGTTTATATTGCTGGTCTCACTAAGGACTCAATCCTGCAAGGTGCTGAGCAGTCTGGCCCTGACCCAGCAAAGCGTGTGCTTAGCTTTAAAAATATGAATAGTCTAAGGCCTGGTCTACACTAGCAGGTTATGTCGAATTTAGCAGCATTAAATCGAATTAACCCTGCACCCGTCCACACAACGAAGCTATTTAGTTCGACATAGAGGTCTCTTAAATTCGATTTCTGTACTCCTCCCCAGCGAGGGGAGTAGCACTAAATTCGACATGGCCATGTCGAATTAGGGTAGGTGTGGATGGAAATCGATGCTAATAGCTCCGGGAGCTATCCCACAGTGCACCACTCTGTTGACGCTCTGGACAGCAGTCCGAGCTCGGATGCTCTGACCAGCCACACAGGAAAAGCCCCGGGAAAATTTGAATTCCTTTTCCTGTCTGGGCAGTTTGAATCTCATTTCCTGTTTGGACATCGTGGCGAGCTCAGCAGCACTGGCAACGATGCAGAGTTCTCCAGCAGAGGTGACCATGCAATCTCAGACTAGAAAGAGGGCCCCAGCATGGACTGATTGGGAAGTCTTGGATCTGATCGCTGTGTGGGGCGATGAGTCCGTGCTTTCAGAGCTGCGATCAAAAAGACGGAATGCAAAGATCTACGAGAAGATCTCAAAAGCCATGACAGAGAGAGGGTACAGCCGGGATGCAACGCAGTGCCGCGTGAAAATCAAGGAGCTGAGACAAGCGTACCAGAAGACCAAAGAGTCAAACGGACGTTCCGGATCCCAGCCCCAGACATGTCGTTTCTACGAGGCATTGCATTCCATTCTAGGTGCGGCCGCCACCACTACCGCACCACTGACCGTGGACTCTGAGGATGGGATATTGTCAATGGCCGCTTCCTCGGAGATGTTAGCGGACGGGGAAGATGAGGAAGGTGAGGAGGAGGAGGAGGCAGTCGACAGTGCTTACAACGCTGATTTCCCAGACAGCCAGGATCTCTTCATCACCCTCACCGAGATCCCCTACCAACCGTCCCCAGGCGTTAACCCAGACCTTGAATC
Source organism: Trachemys scripta elegans (assembly GCF_013100865.1). Classification (NCBI taxonomy): domain Eukaryota; kingdom Metazoa; phylum Chordata; order Testudines; family Emydidae; genus Trachemys; species Trachemys scripta. The sequence goes on from NC_048298.1 coordinate 153,681,602, forward strand.
AGGGGAAGGATCAGTCGGTAAGTGTTTTAAACATGTAAACATTTATTTTGAACAGAACAGGAATATTAACAATGAGTTTTTCATGATTAGTTTGCCCTAGGCGCTCTACTTTTTAGTCCTTGCCAGTGCAGCTACTGGAAAAGAAGGTCTATATGTCCGGGGATAGAGCTGAAATCCTCATGGGACATCTCCACGAAGCTCTCCTGGAGGTAATTGGAAAGCCTTTGCATGAGGTTCCTGGGGAGAGCGGCCTTATTGTGTCCTCCGTGGTAGGAAACTTTTCCTTGCCAGGCTATCATCAAGTACTCTGGGATCATTGCCTTGCAGAGCATGGTGGCATACGGCCCTGGTTTTTGCTGGCTTTCACGCAGCATGCATTCTTTCTTGGTCTCAGAAATTCTCAGCAGAGTGATGTCACTCATGGTGACCTGCTTAGAATTAGGGGAATGTTACTATTGGGACTGCTTGCCTGTTCCTTTACAGAACTGTCACCGGCGGTTTACAGCCACGCGGTGGAGGCGGGAGAGGGTCAGCATACAGGGATCTTTCCCGGGGACAGCCGCAAGGGGGTGGGACAGGGGCAGAGTTCATGCTTGCCGGATTGCCGGCAGCAGGAACTGGCCAACAATAGGAGCATTGCTTTGAATGTGAAAGGAGGGCACTGCTATAATTTAAGTTTTAAGCAGCCAAAGGTCTACGGCTTACCATGTCAGTCTGCTACCCGAATTCCGCTATCCTGCCCCACTTGTGTGATCTCCACTGCAAGGCCCCAGGCACTGAATGCGAAGACCGAAAATTCGACCTTGTCCTGAGTGCGCATGTGATAGGTGCTGTGCATGGTCTTGTTCACAGAGAAAGACAATGTTCATTGTTCACAAAAAATTATCTTTGTGAGGAATTCACTCCCTTTTTCCCATCCCACAGTTGCGAATGTCTCCCGGCCTACCCTGGCATCCCCCTCGCAGAGGCTGGCGCAGATTAGGCGGAGAAAGAAAAGGACACGGGACGACATGTTCTCAGAATTTATGGGCTGCTCCTGAGCCGATGCGGCCCAGCAGACCCAGTGGAGGGAGAACATGTCGCAATACCAGCGAGCACACAGCGAACGGGAGGAGAGGTGGCGGCAGGAAGACCAGCAGGCGACTCAAACGCTGCTTGGACTAATGAGGGAGCAAACGGACACGCTCCGGCGCCTTGTGGATGTTGTGCAGGACAGGAGGCAGGAGGACAGAGCCCCGCTGCAGTCTATCTCTAACCGCCCTCCCCCATCACAAACTCCCATACCCCCCTCACCCAAAGTCCCAAGAAGGAGGGGCGGCAGGGGCCGTGAAAACTGTCACTCCACCCCTGCAGACTGCTCAAGTACCAGAAGGCTCTCCTTCCCAAAAATTTGATAAGTCCTTTCCTTCCCGCCTCACTCAAGCCCCTGTTCCAGTTTCATCCCCTAACTGTGTAGTTGCTAATAAAAGATACGTTTCTGTTAATTACTGTTTCCATCATGTTCTTTTAGGGGAGAGTGTGTTTGAAGGGGGGAAGGGGGGTGGTAATTGGAGAGGACAGTCACCTTTACCAGGGTACAGACACGGGGCAGGTTCAGCAGAAGGTCACACACACATTGCAGTCACTAGGCACCCTGGTCAGTCTGGGAGGTGGTTTTCATGTTCTGTGTGTGTGTGGGGGGAGCATGTGACTTTGTGGCGGGGGAGGGTGGATAGAGATCTTATGCAGTGGTCCTTATCCTGGATCACAGAATCACGCAGCAGGGGATCTGTAACCGTCCTCCCCCGCCACAAAGTCAAATAGCCCCCACACACAGAGTCCTGAAAAGGAGGGGTGGCAGGCTCCGTTGAAACAACCAGTCCACCACTGCGGACCACTCTAGGAGTAAGAGCCTGTCATTCCTCGAGTTTAGAAGCGTCCTTTCCATCACTACGCCCGCTCCCCACCACAGTCTGCGTCCCAGTTTCAACACTTTACCGCGAAATCCGTAATAAAGAAAATGGTGTTCATTAACAAAGTTCCATTTCTTTTATTTTTAAACGTGTGTTGGAAGGGGAGGGACGACGGGGTGAACGGGGTATGTAGCTGGAGAGGACAGTCAACAGTAAGTGGGTAAAGAAACAGGGGCAGGTTCAGCTTCTCTTTAAACAAACTTAATAGTCACAGGTTACCCTGCTCACTGAGGAACCTAGCTTTCAAAGCCTCCTGGATGCACAGTGCGTCCCGCTGGGCTCTTCTAATCGCCCGGCTGTCTGGCTGGGCGTAATCAGCAGCCAGGCTATTCGCCTCAACTTCCCACCCCGCCATAAGAGTCTCCCCCTTGCTCTCACAGAGATTGTGGAGTACACAGCAAGCTGCAATAACAATGGGGATATTGGTTTCTCTAACTCCACCAGAGAGGTCCTTTGGGGCCATCTGCCTGTCCCAAGTCAGGATAAAGGAGGAGGGTTGGGCGTGGGGCTAGCAACTCCACCCCGTAAAAAATCAACCTGCTATAGAAACGCCAACAATAGAGATAACAGAGACTTTTAGCCTGGAAAAAGAAGGGTCTTTGACTCGAAGACGCATGACGCTGGGTGGTGAAAGTCGTGAGGAAGCCACTAAGCTGATTACCCTTCTTGCAACCAGGAGGATTACCATTGGTACATGGAACGTGAGGACCATGTACGAGTCAAGAAAGATGGCACAGGTCGCAGCAGAGATGAGGAGCAACAACTTGACCCTACTAGGCATTAGCGAGACAAGATGGACGCAAGCTGGACAAAGACGACTGTTGACTGGAGAGCTGTTGTTGTATTCCGGACATGAAGAGAGTGACGCACCCCACACACAGGGAGTAGGCTTCATGTTGTCCAAGCAGGCACAGAGGGCACTGATTGGTTGGGAGGCACATGGTTCCAGGATCATCACAGCATCCTTCAGAACTAAAATGAAGAGGATTAAGATGAATGTTGTACAGTGCTATGCTCCAACCAATGACAGTGAAGAGGGGGACAAAGACTATTTTTACAATAGACTTCAGAAAATATTAGAGATTCTCCCAGACAAAAACATTACCATCCTTATGGGAGATTTTAATGCCAAAATTGGACCTGACAACACAGGATATGAACAAGTCATGGGGACCCATGCTCTGGGAGAGATGAGTGAGAATGGAGAGAGATTTGTGGATCTGTGTGCACTTAACAACTTGGTCATAGGAGGTAGCATCTTTCCTCACAAGCGGATCCACAAGAGTACCTGGGTATCGCCAGCAGGCATGATAGAAAACCAGATCGATCATGTCTGTATTAGCAAGAAGTTCAGAAGATCTTTGCAGGACGTTAGAGTTAGAAGAGGAGCAGACGTAGCGTCCGACCATCACTTAGTGGTGGCCAGATTGAAGCTGAAGCTGAAGAAGAACTGGATAGACGCGTCAGATAGAAGAGTGAAGTTCAACGTTAGCCTTTTGAAGGATCATAAGATCAAGGAAGATTTTGGACTGACGCTGAAGAATAAGTTTTCAGTACTACAGGATCGGTCTGAGGAAGACAGTGTATCCAACAGATGGCAGAAAGTGAGAGAGACACTTAGGTCAGCATGCCAGGAAGTGCTTGGAATTAAGAAATATCAGCAGAAAGAGTGGATCACAGCAGAGACCTTGACTAAGATAGAAGATAGAAAGAAGAAGAAGGCAGTAGTTAATAACAGCAGGACTAGAGCAGCAAAGGCTAAAGCGCAAAAAGAGTAAGCTGAAGCCCATAGAGCAGTGAAGAGGAATATTAGGAAGGATAAGAGAGATTATGTGGATGGACTGGCAGCAGAAGCGGAGCAGGCAGCATACAACGGTAATATGAAACAGCTATATGACATCACCAAGCGACTGTCTGGAAAGTTCAGCAAACCAGAGCGTCCCGTCAAAGACAAGCAGGGAAAGTCTATAACAGAAATAGAACAACAGATGAATAGATGGGCGGAGCACTTTGAGGAACTCCTGAATAGACCAGCACCATTAAATCCACCAGACATTGACCCAGCCAACGAAGACCTTCCAATCAATTGTGATAGACCAACCAGAGATGAGATCAGAAAAGCCATCACTATGATGAAGAATAGGAAGGCGGCTGGACCTGACGATATTCCAGCAGAGGCCCTGAAAGTAGATCTGGATGTTTCAGTGGAAATGCTGTACCCCCTCTTTGAGAAGATATGGGAAGAAGAAGTGATTCCAGCAGACTGGAAAGAGGGATATCTTATTAAAATCCCCAAGAAAGGAGACCTCAGCAATTGTGCCAACTACAGAGGAATCACACTTCTGCCGGTGCCAGGGAAGGTCTTCAACCGAGTTCTCTTAGAGAGAATGAAGGATGCCGTCGACCCACAGCTACGAGATGAGCAAGCAGGTTTCCGACAAAATAGATCATGCACGGACCAGATAGCAACGCTTCGCATCATAGTCGAGCAGTCTATGGAGTGGAACTCCTCATTGTACATCAACTTTGTTGACTATGAAAAAGCATTCGATAGCGTGGATCGAGAGACTCTCTGGAAGCTCCTTCGGCACTATGGCATCCCAGCAAAGGTGGTCAACCTGATTAAGAACTTATATGATGGCATACACTGTAGAGTGATCCATGGAGGGCAGCTTACAAACAGCTTCCAGGTGCGAACCGGAGTCAGACAAGGATGCTTGTTGTCACCATTTCTCTTTCTCCTTGTCATTGATTGGATTATGAAGACATCCACTTATGAGCGTAGGAACGGAATCCAGTGGACGTTGTGGACCCAGCTTGATGACCTGGATTTTGCTGATGACCTTGCACTCCTTTCGCATCGCAAACAGCAGATGCAAGAGAAGACCAACGTAGTGGCAGCCATGTCATCACAGGTTGGCCTCAACATCCACAAGGACAAGACCAAGATCCTCAAGATTAACTCCATCAGTAATGACCCAGTCACACTGAATGGAATCCCTCTGGAAGAAGTGCAGTCCTTCACCTACCTAGGCAGTATCATCGACCAACAGGGTGGCACGGACGCAGACATCAAAGCAAGGATTGGTAAGGCAAGAGCAGCTTTCTTACAGCTCAAGAACATCTGGAGCTCTAGAGAGCTGTCTTTGGCAACAAAGATTAGACTGTTCAATTCCAACGTGAAATCAGTCTTATTGTATGGAGCTGAAACCTGGAGGATAATTAAAACAACCACCAGGAGGATCCAGACCTTCATAAATAGTTGCCTTAGAAGGATTCTCCAGATCCGCTGGCCAGACACCATCAGCAACATCTACCTCTTGGAGAGGACCCATCAACTTCCAGCAGAGGAAGAAATTAGAAGGAGAAGGTGGGGTTGGATAGGACACACACTACGCAAGCAGCCAACCAACATCACTAGACAGGCATTGCGGTGGAACCCCCAAGGCAAGCGGAAAAGAGGCCGTCCAAGAAACACCTGGCGACGCGACCTTCAGGCTGATAGCAAAAAAATGGGCTATACCTGGAACCAGCTAGAGCAAATGGCCCAGGATAAAGGACTCTGGAGATCTGTGGTTGGTGGCCCATACCCCGACTGGGGTGACGGGCATGAGTGAGTGAGTGATTGGTTTCGCTGAGATCAGAGTGAGTCAGTAAGCTTCTCCGTCTCCCCTTGAGACGTCCAAAAGCACACTCCACCACCATTCTGCACTTGCTCAGATGGTAGTTGAAGAGTTCTTTTTCAGTGTCCAGGGTGCCTGTATAGGGCTTCATGAGCCAGGGGATTAGCGGGTAGGCTGGGTCCCCGAGGATCACTATAGGCATCTCCACATCCCCAACAGTTATCTTCTGGTCCGGGAAGTAAATACTTCCTGCAGCCGTCTAAACAGACCAGAGTTCCTGAAAACACGAGCATCAGGAACCTTGTCCCGCCATCCGACGTTGATGTTTGTAAATCGTCCCCTATGGTCCACCAGTGCTTGCAGCACCATTGAAAAGTAGCCCTTTCGGTTAATGTATTGGCTGGCCTGGTGGTCCGGTCCCAGGATAGGGATGTGAGTTCCATCTATAGCCCCACCGCAGTTTGGGAATCCCATCGCGGCGAAGCCATCTATGATGACCTGGACGTTTCCAAGGGTCACTACCTTTGACAGCAGTAGCTCAACGATTGCGTTGGCTACTTGCATCGCAGCAACCCCCACGGTAGATTTGCCGACACCAAAGTGATTCGTGACTGGCTGGCGTTGCAAGCTTCCAGAGGGCTATGGCCACTCGCTTCTGGACAGTCAGGGCTGCTCGCATCTGGGTGTCCTTGCACTTCAGGGCAGGGGACAGCAACTCACAAAGTTCCAGGAAAGTTCCCTTCCGCATACGAAAGTTTCGCGGCCACTGTGATTCATCCCAGACCTGCAGCACTGTGCGGTCCCACCAGTCCATGCTTGTTTCCCAGGCCCAGAATTGCCATTCCACAGCATCAGCATGACCCATTGCCACCATGATGTTCATGGCGCGGGGTCCCGTGCTTTGCGAGAGGTCTGTGCCACTCTCAGCCTTCATGTCCTCACCGCGCTGCTGTAGCCTCCTCACCCGATTTCTCAGCATCTGCCTCTGGAAAAGGTGGATGATAAGGTGCGAGGTGTTGACAACGGCCATAACTGCAGCGATGGTCACAGCAGGCTCTATGCTCGCAGTGCTGTGGCGTCCGTGCTGTCACTCACCAGAAAAGTGCGCGAACTGATTGCCCGCCGGCACTTTCAGGGAGGGAGGGCGGGAGTGACGGTTGGATGATGACAGTTACCCAAAACCACCCTCGACACATTTTTTTTCCCCAGCAGGCACTGGGGGCTCGACCCAGAATTCCAATGGGCAGCGGGGACTGTGGGAACTGTGGGATAGTTGCCCACAGTGCACCGCTTCCAATGTCGACGCTTGCCCCGTTAGTGTGGACTCACAAAGTCGAATTACTGTCCTTAGTGTGGATATACACGTTGGACTTTGTAATATCGATTCCACATATTCGATTTAAGAACAATCGAACTACTCTCGTAGTGCAGACATACCCTAAGTCAGTGGTCCCCAATGCGGTGCCCGGCTTTTTGGCGGCGACGCCTCTTGATGACACTGCTTCTCGGCGGCATTTCGGTGGCGACACCTCTTGACGTTGATGCTTCTCGGCGGCATTTCGGCGGATGCTTTTCCACCGGCCACAGTCCTTGGTGGCTCATCGTCCAGCACCCACCACACCAAAAAGATTGGGGACCACTGGTCTAAGTCAATGGGAATACCTCTATTTTTAAGCATGCATGTGTTTGCTTACTTTGCAGGATCAGAATACTCAGCCCCTTGCAGGATTGCATTCAAAATGTGGCTGGGTGAACTGTGTTGTGTAATATTCCCATCCAGACCTTCTTAAACATTCCCCTGAAATTGTACCTTTGCTGAGGTTAACTTTTTTCCTCATCTATTATTTTCTGAGGCTTCTGCTCTGCTCCTTGAAGTTAACTGGGATGGAAGCATTGGAAATCTTAGAAGCCAGCTTGTTCTTGTCTGTTTCTCCTCTAAGTTTTGTGGACTCAACTGCCTGCACCTGAAGTTTGGCATGCTAATCTATATAAGACCCAAACTCCCATCCTCTCAAGGTTCACCATTATTATAGCTGTCTGTTGTTCTTTCCACAATATACATAATATGAGGGAACAATATGGGCACAGTGGGGTTCAAATAACATTGTTTACTACCTATATGCAACTTGCAAGGCCTAGCTACATAAGTGCACTGTGTCTCTGGCAGAGATCTAGTGGCTTCTGAGCAGAGGTGAAAGTGGGCCGGTACGGTGTGCCAGTAAGAAGTGGCCGCTGGTGCGGACCCATATGCAGCCAATGTTTTAACGTCGCTGCCCCTGCCCCCCGTTGGTGGCCCTGCTGGTAGGGCTGCAGACGGGTGTGTGTGTGTGTGTGTGTGTGCGCGCTGCCCTGGCCCGGTGATTTAAAATGGCCCAGGGCTCCTGGCTGCTGCAGCAGCTGGAGCCCTGTGCCCTTTAAATTGCCATCAGAGCCCCAGGTGGCATGGGCCAGGCAGCGTGGAAGGGCTGGCTGGGGGAGCCCCCAACCCCGCCCCTTCCGCCCAAGGCCCCGCCCTTTCTGGAATCCTGGAGGTGGGCCCCTGTACTGGTAAGTCTTTTATGTTCCTTTTACCCCTGCTTCTGAGACAACATAAGGGCTACTGGAAGGGCTCACAAACTATTTAACGTTATAGTACCCCCAATTCCTATATACTATAACTACACTAAGCACAAAATGAAGGGAGTTTTCAAATGTCGATTTTTGTTTGAATATAATAGGGTAATTCTAAAGTGGAATAAAAGGTCCAGGAAGAATGAAATATAAGGCCAAATAAAAATAAACCAAATAATTGACTAAAAAAAGTCTGTAGGCTGTAGACCCTGGCATAGATCTGAATGCTATGTAAAATTGCTCTGTAAGGCATCTAGGGTGTAAACGTGGCACACATTTTAAATGTCATTTGCTTTTTTGGTGATTCTTAATGTTGACCTGATACTGCAGTTAGAGAGTTTGCACACGTTTCCTGATATGCCATATCATCAACTACTAAGGAATGGAGCTCAGCAAACATCTCAGGTTTCAACAGAGAGCAAGATTTGCTGTTAATTATTCATGATTTGTTGTTTCTCGTTTGATGAGCTTATGTTTTTCAAGTTTGTCACCCATTTAGGGAACAGAAGTAATATTGTGTTACTTAGGAGACCTGTTAAACAGCTTGGATAGTGAGTAGGGAACAGTCAAAGTAAACAATCTCAAAGGCTGAAATTGTCCATATAAATTATTTGGTGAATACTTGCAAATAAAAAATACATTAGTAGAAAGTAGGATTGGGCCACAAATGACTCTTAAAAAGGAAATAGGTTTGAATTCACCAGACCCATTTATTTGGAACAAATAATTTGACCAGCTGTCGTTATCCTAATGAAGAAAGTATAAAAATAAAAATTCACATTTTGTAGGGCAAAGTAAAGCATCTTTTATGCAAATAGCAATACATATATACATTTTTATTTACATAAAAGACTATTTCATCCTGTAAAATATGTGAATTTTTATTGTATAGTACATTAAAAAACATGTGTATGTTACTTGCATAAGAGATATTTTATACAAAAAAAGGCACGCACCCACAGAGAAAATGTTTTCATTTTTGCTAAATGTCACACTAACTTATTTTGCCAAGTTTTGTAAATCCTTTATATCACTTATTACAAAACATGAACTGTAGGCCTGAAATGTAACTATCAGATTCTAAATCTTTATATTTTGTGTAGCTAAATACTGTTTTTCAGTTTTTTTCACACTGCAGTTGAAGAGCAGGACTAATTGGGATCCGTGCAGAGAGATGGTGTGACGGGGTGTATTCATCCCACACTGGACAAGATGGGGTTAACTCCACACTGTGGGCCAAGGAAGCCATGCCCCCTCATCTCTGCTGGGCATGCTCCAACTGGAATAGCAGTATAAGAGGGAGCAGCTCAGTCTGGGCTGACTGCCGAGGAGGGAGGATGCACCTTGCAGGCTCCCGCCCGGGGGCTAGTGATGCCCCACACTGTGGAAGCCAGAGGCGCTGAGACCCCAATGGATGTCCAGGTATCTATGAATGCCCAAGAGAGGTTAGAGCCATTGGGAGTTGCCCTGACCAAGGAACCCGGGGTCTCCCGGACCACAGCATCAGGGACATGGTAGGAATTAGCCCAGGGGAACTAGACATTGATCTGGTTGTAGAACTGAACTGTAAGTCAGCGTGTTTCTGTTGGATCCTTGCTGGCTCAGTGGCGAACACATTTGCCACTGCCAGGGCCTGGGGCTGGGATCCAGTGGAGTAGGGAGGGCCCACTTCCCCGTCTGGCCACTAGGCCATGCAGCCCTGTGGAGGACGGCAGGCATATTGACTCTGGCCATTGGGCAATGTTGCCCTGAAGCTAAGGATAGTGAGTTGGACTCAACCGTGGGGCTATAATACCCTTTCCCCCCCCAACCCACAGGATGACAGGGGTGTATTCGCCCATGACAGATGGCCAAAGAGGCCAGATGTGTCAAATTCTATGTTACCGCTGTGCTTCCTCCAAAAAAGAATAGTCCCTGAAAATACTCCGTCTGTGGGGGAATAAGGGTATCTATGGTGACTCATAAAGCAGGATTGCTTTAGCAAATTATAAAACAGCACGTCAAAAGATGACAGAGAATTGCACTGGAACTAGGGGACATTTCAATCCATTCAGCCTATGTGCAGTATCCATTTCGTGGTGAGTTGAATCAATAATAAGTATCTAGCAAAGAAAGTGAATTCTTATCTAGAGCATTTTGTTACATAAAAAGTTACCATAAAACTCTATTGATGCATGTATGAATCTGTTGGGTTTTTTGCCATCTCTGGTTTATATTAAACAAGAATGACATTTCCATATAAAAGTGTGATTAAGCCATTATTATGAAGGCTAGGTGAAGGGCCTCATCCAAAGGCCTCTGGTCAGTGAGAGTCTTTCCATTGACTTCAATGTTTTTTGGATCAGGTTCTGTATGAATATAACAATTGAGGCAGATCCCATTTATTGTAATGGAGATTGCAGATGCTTGGGCTGACAGTAAGAGACAGGCTGCAGTCACCAGAGCTGGATGGTCTGGTCAACACATGAGAAGTATGAGCATGGGAGGGTAAGTGGAGAAGCACTAATATAACTTCCAAAAACTTTGTTTTTGCAGGACACTTTGAAATGGCTTGTTTTCATTCTCAGTTAGAATGAAAACACATTTTGAAATGTCAGAATATCCCACAGAATGGGAATTCCGAGTTTTGAATATCTCTAGTAAGTAGATCGACTTCTTCATACTATTTATTATTTTGTATACCTCTGTAATATCTGCTCTTTAAACTAAACTGTTTTAAGCTTTTCAGTCTCTCCTTATGTCAAAGTTCTGTCTCAAGCACTCACCGCCCTGGGATAAGTGAGTATGCTCATATATAGAGAGGTAAGATGTCTCTCCCACTCCTAAATCTCTTCAGCTCTGTGCGATCCTTTCATCTGTAGGACCTTCCCAGAATGCAATGCTGTACACATGCACTATGCAGGATTCAAGGAGCAGTGATAGTTTTTTTTGCTATGTATGTGTTAGACATAATTAGACACACAAGGTGGGTGAGGTAACATCTTCTATTGGGCCTTCTTCTGTGGACCTCAAGAAAAGTTCTGTGTAAGCTCAAAATCTTGTGTCTCTTGCCAAAGAAGTTGGTCCAATAAAAGATATTCCCTCACTCATCTTGAATCTTTAATATCCTGGGACCAACACAGCTTCAACCACACTGCACAGAAATAATTCGAGCTGGTTAGAAAAAGGAAAGTGTTTTTTTGTGTGTGTGAGAACTCTTTTATATAGAGTAACTAGAGCCAGGTGAAAATGTCTGATTTGTAATTTTGACCAAAGTCAAAATTTTTGCAAACATCTCATCCCATTTTTCCACCAGCTATAGATTTAGTTAAAGATCCTCAAAATTCTAAATTGGAATGTATTTAATGTTTTTTTTTTGTTGAAATTTCAATAACAAAAAAAGGGATGAAATCTGTGGGAAATTTTCACTGTATTGGTGACCTCTTTTTCAATCAGCTGTTAAGGGTAACTTCCCTACATAATGCTCAGGAAAACTATACTAGAAATCTGCTAGTACCAGCCATGTTAATCCATGGTGGCTGTTACCATAGCATGGTTAAGAGGTCCTTCGAGATCTGATGGCTTTTGGAGATCACCTAACTTTCCCTAATTAATACAAGGCCTGATTTTTCCCTTCAGAGGGATGAGTAACTCCTGTTTGTTTAAATAAGAATTATTTGTGTCCTGGGGAGAAATAGGGCCCTGGGGGAAAAGCAACTGGTACTGTGATCCTCTCTGCTGAAAAATTCACTCTTTTCTTGTTTATGTGCTAAAGGATTGGGCAATATAGTATAAGAGACTAGAAGCTATTGAAAAGTCGACCTTCTATAAAGGTTTTCTAAGCAGGAAAGTCTATCTAGAGGGACTGCACTTAGCATTATATATGTACTTGTGTGACCTTTCTAGTGCGATGTGTTGTACAAATTATGCTCCATTGATCTGTCATGAAAATACACATTTTATTAAAATAATCAGCAGCAGCCCAGTCAGACTCATGTTTCCCTTTCACTGTGGACTGGTAATGCATTTTGTTTGAATGATTGTTGCGAAATTTAGGTTTCTTTCCTTTAAACACACATGATACCAAGATCAGAATAACCCAGCAAAAGGGAGGAAATGTCTTCTTGCAAACCTTGATATTTCAGTGCAAATTGTCTCTGTAGCTGCTGGCTGGAAATTTTTGTTGCTGTTAATATTAAACGAATGTTCAAGTTCCATGCCCAAAGCAATGGAGCTAAAGAACATTGCAACCAGGATGACAATGGGAATCAGACACATGGCATTGGATTAACAAATCCACACACCACGCTTCACGTTAATTAGCTTTCTACCCTGTTGTGCTTCCTTTTATAAGGTGCATACTGTCCGTTCAGACTAAAGAACAGATATTACGCTCTATGTTGGAAATGCATCAGAAAAGTTCAGAAGATGTTAGGCTAGACAGTATCCATATTTCATCCAGGGTTTGCAGCATATTGGTAGTGCCTACAAGGGCTGTCTAAGCAGTCTCTCAACCCTCTTCTTTATTACTTTGGGTTGGCCCATCTCTTTTGTACATTACACTGAACAGTCTATATTAGGGTTTCATTCAATTTCATTTTTATGGAGACTCCATTCTTTTCTCTCTCTCTTTTCTTTTAAAACCTTCTCACTGTAGCTTTCATAGGTTTGGTGTATGAAAAAAGCGATGGCTGTATTGAGGGACATAGCTCAGTAGTAGGGCACATGATTTGCTTGTATGAGGTCCCAAGTTCAGTCCCTGGCATCTCCAGGAGATTGTTTGGGCCTCTCCCAGGGTGAGACACATGGATCTCCCCACAGGCAGGCTTTGGGGGTTGGCGGCTGCTGCCTAGCCCTGCTGGGATTTTAGCTGCTGGAACTCCCTGAGTGTCTGATGCTCATGGGAGCAGTTGCTTGCCCCTGCACATGGGGTGACTTCCCATGCCCATGTGTGCTGTGCACACCATGGGGGTGCCTTGGGAACTGCCCTGCCCAGCTCCCATATGTGGTGTCAGCCCTGTTGCCCCCTTGGCTGTAGGCGGGAGAAGCCTGCCTGCCCCAGCACAGGTGTGGTGGGAGCGGGGTGAGCTTAGGGGCTGCCCCTTTCCAGGGTGCTGACAGCCCTCGCAGACCCCTCAGGTCCCCCCTACTGGGTCTGCCTGAGGCTGGGGCTGCCATCTATGGGTCAAGAAAGGTGGAACAAGGCTATGCCCAGGCTACCCTGCTCACTCACTCAAAGGCTGGCTCTGGTGGTTGGCATATGGATGTGAAGAGCCCAGTGAGTGTGTCTGGCGTGCAGCAGCACTGTGGCTGAGCTGGCGTCTTGGGGGAAAAAAAACATTTCCTGTGCATGATGGTCATTTGCAGGAGGCTGTAATTTATTCCTGCACACACATGCACATGGTGTCATGCTCGGCCGGGTCTGTGCAGTCGTTCTTGCACCTGAGGGGGGGATTCACCCTGTTTTCTGACATTGCAAGTTCAGATGGAGCTACTCACAGAGCTCCAGGAAAGTAGGCTAACCCGGAGAAGTTATGAATCCATTACTGTTCATCACAGCTCTCCAGACCTATATGGGTGCAACTTCTCCTGGGTCCAGGCTTCAAAAAACTTCATAAAGTGAGGTGAACTTGCTTATCCCCCCACCCCCATCCTGCTGGAGCATGATGCTGAAGAGAGACTGAAATAGAGAGGTACTTTTGGCTCCAATATCTGAAATAGAAGTTCAAGAAAGATATTTCTTCAAATCACCAGGAATCATAAGTGACTTCATGAAACAAGCAAGAGGGGCATACCTTCTAATGGAGGATAGACAATAGTACCTGGTCACTCGGAGCAAGCAGTCAGGGAGTGGCTCTGTTGTGGACTACATGGCATCTAGCTCTTTGATAGCCTACAGTCAACATGGGAGCAGTGAGTAGCTAGGTCTTTGACTGTGGTTGCCTTGGCTTAATGCACTGAGTTGAAGAGCAGTGAAAGGGAAAAGTCAGGTAGGCAAATCCAAACCAATTTCACCTTCAAGGTAGAAGTCAGTGTGTGATCTCAAATGTTTCCAGACCCAGTCCTCCCCTGGAGACCTTTGCCTGACAGCTCTGGGGTGTTTGGGGGTGGGGGGGAAATATCCATTCTAATTAATCCCCCTTTTTGTAGAGGCCTAGGTGTGAGGAAACTTGCAATGCAATGTGGTGGGATCCTCCACTTTTATCTAATGCTTGTTTCAGTGTCTGCACAAAATGCTCTGCCAATCCATTTGTTGCTGGGTGGAGTTAGCTGGCTTAGTATGTTTCATTTAATTTTGCCACAGAATGTCTGTCTGAAAATCTTCTGAATTAAACTGTGGACCATAATCTGAAATGAGCTGCTTGGGTAACTCATAGGTAGCAAACATATTGCAAGTGCTTCAGTTGCTTTACAGGGGAGGTTGTTGTCACATGCACCACCTCTGGCAATCGAGAACAAGCATCAACCACTACTATTTGCAAGTGGGGGAGGAGGGGGAGCAAATGTAAGGTCAGTGTGCATCTTTTACCAGGTCTTCATAGTCTACTTTCATGGGTTACATGGTGCCACTTCTGACATGTTTTAATGGCTGTTGCAGGAGTCACACTGGATACTTTCCACTTTCATATCTTGATCTGAAGCCAGAGCGAAAAATAACTTCTGGACACTGCTTTCATTTTTACTACTCCTTGGTGCTGCTCATGTAACTCCACTAGAATCCTGTCAACTGTGTAGTAGTATTTCTCAGTCTCCATAGCAAACAATGTTCTCCATAGCTAACTCCAATTTCCCGAAATAGTAAGGGCTAAGCTGCTCTTCTTTTATGTGATTTGGCCACCCCAAAAGTGCACAGTGCATCACCATAACCAAAATGGGGTATTTTCTTGTTTCTAGAGCAATTTTCTTAGGCGTAATAGGGAGGTCATCTAGGAAAGAGACTTTATACCCAGAATTTTCCTCTATTTCCCTGTGTGAAGGGGTAAACTGGGAGAGTACATTTGCATTAGTGTGTTTTTTGATTATCTATATATCATATTGGTAGGCAGAAAGATCAAAGCCCATCTCTGCAATCTAGCTGCCGCTAGTGGAGGAACTCTGATCTTTGGGTCCAATATTTCTACCAGAGGTTGATGATCAGTGCTGAGGGTAACCTTTTCTCCAAGCAGGTACTCCTGGAATTTAATAACCCCTAAAATTATGCCTAAATCCTTTTCTATTTGTGAGTAGTTTCTCTCAGCCTTTGACAATGTTCTGGAAGCCAATGCTATGGGTTTTTCACTCCTATTTTTACAAATGTGTGAACTAGCTCCAGTTTCTATAGGAGAGGCATCACAGGTTGTTGTGGGAAGCTCTAGGTTAAAATGTATCAATAGACTGGCACTGCTCATTTCATTTTTTTTCTTCCTCAGAAACCTTATTTTCCTCTTCTGTCCAAACACACTTGATATTTTTAGGTAACAGGGCAGACTTTGATTCCAAATTTATCAACATTAAATCTGTCCAGTCTTCCATAGTAGTTTAACATGACCAAAAACAATATAAAGTCGGAGACGTTCTGTGGTAGTGGTGCATTCTCACGGGCTTTTTAACTTCTTTTTTACTGGGTATACCTCTTCTGCAACTATACAATGACCCAACTAAGAATCTTGAGTGTGTGTGTGTGGGGAGGAGGGGGGGCGGGAAAGCTCATTATCTCAACATTAAAACCATATTTTTAGAACCTCCTGTAGGTTTTTAAAATGCTCCTCTGAATTCCTCTGTTATTAATGTCATCAAAATAACAGACACCACCAATTATCCCCTGCATTACTCAATCCATTATTCTTTGAAGCACAGCAGCTGTGCTGACTACCCCATAGGGTAATCTTTTATACCTAAATAACTCCTTATGTGTGTTCACTGTCAGATTTTTTTGAAGATTTTTTTGAAATGCCACCTGCTGGAAGGCTTGGGACAAATCTAGTTTGGTAAACTTCAGTCCACCTGCTAGTTCTGCAAATAGATCTTGTGGTTTAGGAATTGGATTTGGTTCATTTCCAGCTTGGGATTTATGGTGACTTCATAGATCCTACAAATGCTTGTGCTGTCATCACCCTTGGGCATACACACGGTTGGTACAGTTCATTCATTGAACTCACAAATAAAATGATGCCCTTATTTGCAATTCATCCAGTTGCTTTTTTCACAGGCTCCTGCAGAACATATGGCACAGGTCTAGGCTTCAGGAACTTAGGTTTTGTCAGACACAACCAGCCTCACAGTTATTCCTCTTTCCAAACCCACATCTGTACTGCACACAGCTTTGTATTTTTCAATTCCCCCATTCTGTCTGGCATGCGGAGCACCACAATCCAATCCAGTTTAAGCCAGTTTGTATTGCCATGTTGTGCCCATCACTGGGGACCCATTTCCTTCGCTCACAATTAACTCCTAATGGTGAACAGATACCTTTATAAATTACAGTGACTGGAGACTGCCTAACATGGCTATCTGCCCGTAATTGTAATGTTGTAAAATCACATTAGTTTCTCTTGATCTTACCCAGGAAATGTTTTTTTTTCATAACCTCCCTCCCCCCGCACCAGATCAGACATGACAGTGGAAGCAAATATAGGAACGGCCAATATCACATTTACTTTTATGTTAACATAATATGGGGGATGATATGTCTGTCCATTTCCTACCACATAGAGTTCTGTGAAATAATGTAGTTCATGCATGCTTTCATCCAGGGAACAACCTGCTTCTGCGCCAGACTTCTCCACAGTCACACAACTAGGACAGTGGCTCCTATTTGTAGGCATGTATGGCTTCCTTTTGACATATCCTTTGCTGTGCCCTGGTGCAGCCTGGGAAGCCTGCAGTCATGTCTCCTCTTGAAGCACTCTTTGCTCTGCAGCTTATTAAGGAAACCCTCCTCCTGCTTGTGTGATGTCTCTAAACAATAGAAACAGGGCTCCTTCTGTTCTGTTTGGATCTTGTGAGAGATGCTAGCCAGTGGTGGTGTTTTCTACCCCTCTGTGAGGCCTTTCTTTCCAGGCCTGGCGCGATGATGCCAATTTATTTTCCAATTTTGATTGTTTCCTTTTGTAGTGTCTGGAGTGCCCTCTAGTGGCATTTCCTTCTTGTACACAATATACAACAGCCTCTCTCTTCATTCAAGGTGTTTTATATCAACAACAAACTGATCTGAGAGCCTCTTTCAGAAAATTCCCAGAACAAGTAGCAGACAGCTTGTGTGGGTCCCCCCTCCCCAGAGTTGCCAAAAATTCAGAGACATTTTCTTTCTGTTTCTTAGATGAAACTTATCATTCTGTTATAAAAATTTGTGGTAGGCACATAATGTTTCTTTTGGTTTCAGAATAGCAGCTGTGTTAGTCCGTATCCGCAAAAAGAACAGGAGTACTTGTGGCACCTTAGAGACTAACAAATGTTTCTTTAGAATCTGTTATGTCTTTATACTGCAGCTCACCAGGTTCTGGTCGAAAACGGAAGGCTTTAAGCTCTGTCAATGTTGATTTCCCCACCAAAGTTAGAAAAACCACCCTCTATTTATCAGTATCTTCTATAGCATTTGCATAAAAATACTGCTCAAATCTGAGTATATGTTGCAAAATATTCCTGTTTGTCATTAAATTGGAAACTGTCCATATTGCCATATGTAGCCATGTTCTTTTTACTCTTTTTTTTAAATTATCCCTTCCTCATTGCCAGTTTTTTCTGTTATGTTCACCACTCACACGCAAAGAAGTTAGATAAAAACAAAATGCTCTTGCTGGAAGGCTGCAATGTAACACTATTTTGCTTTTTGGAACCCAGAATCTTAACCCACAAGTGCAAAAAACAGAGACCAAACAGGCTGCTCCATAAGGGAGAGTGGCACAACTCACCCCAACTTGCTCAAGCCTGGCTCTTTGCAGACTGACTGCTGAATACAGGTCACACAGTTCCTTACAGAGCCCCCCTCGTCTGCAAGCAGTATCAGGAAAACCCCTTACCACTTGAAATGATAGTTTTTGTGAATTTAACACCATTTTCCATATACCACCCCCTTTATGATTGTGGGGCTCTGTTTGTTTTCTGTTTTCCATATTTCATTGTGGTGAGGGAGGTGCAGGCATGTAGGTTCTGTCCCAGCTTCTGCTAAATCCCATCCTGCTGTCCATCCCAGAAGCGGTCCCCATGCCTGAGCCGCTCCGTTGTGTGGCCGTTCTCCGTTCTTTCTAATTTCCTTGAGACCTATGTGGTCTCCCCGTGACCCACCCCCCGCCCAGGGTTGGCTCCTGACTTGTCCAATCCAAATGCTTTCAATATTATGCTGAAGTGCTGCTGCTGCTGACCCTGAGGCTCCTAGTGCCTTGTTGTATGTGAGAGCCAGGGCAGGGATGAGTATAAGTGATGTCCTGATGTCCTGCCTGAATCAACAGCCTGCCTGAAGCAGAGGCAGGAAGCTGTCTGACACCACACTCGCCAGACTCCCTGCTGGCAACTCCAAGCCCTGAAAAGTCACGTCAGGCCCCCTCCCAATCCTGAGATGGCTTAAATCATTTGATACGTGTTTAGTTCTTTTTCTTTGCCTTCTGGGTGTTTGAGCCTTTAGGCTGCATTCAACTCACATGTTTGAGCTTTTCTCTGCAACCATGAAGAGTGAGAAGGGGAAGGCTGAAATTCTCCTGAGTCCAGGAGCTGGGGCTTTAGGAAGAACAATATTTTAGCCAGCTCTCTAGGGGTGGGAGACAGACTTCAAAGCGGTCGATTTTCTGCATTGTCCTTTAAGTATCCATAATAGGACTGTGCTGTTGGTAGGCTGAAGGGCAGTGGGGTTGTGTGATGGAGCGTGCACCCCCACCAACCATGATAGAGTTAGTGAGGGCCTGAGAGGCCAGTTAGGTCACCTGAAAGGAGGAGCACCAGGGTTAATTGAAAATGAAGCCCAGCTGGGGAAGGGCTAGGACAGCACTATAAAACTATGAAACTGAGAGTAGAAGGAGGCTGCTGAGGAAGGAGTCTGCAGTTGCTACCTGGTAGGTGGGAGGCCTCTAGAGAACCAGGAGGAAGTGGTGGATGGGGAGACTCCTGTGATCCTGCCCTGCAGTAAGGAGCCTAGTAAGGGGCTAGGAGTGCATTACGTAGCAACGGGGAGTAGAGTAGGCTTTAGGGGTGAACCCAGCAGCAGGCAAGAGGCTGAGTAGGAAGGAGCCCAGGGAAACTGTGACTGAGGACCTGAATTGCTAGTTGTAGGGTCCATGGGCTGGCATCTGGTATAGCAGGAGGGCTCTAGTTCTCCTGCCAGCCGCTGGTATAGTGGCACAGAGCCCTGTACCAGGACTGAACACTGTCTGGAGAAGGCATTTGGTTAGTGGTCCTGTTGGACTTTCTAACCCTGCGAGGGGTGGACTAAATGGTAACCTTGCTGGAGGCCCAAGTTACCAGCAGACAAATTCTTGCAGAGTGAGCAATGAACAGCAACTGGGCATCTGATGCAGCGAAGATTAATTCCCAGATGTAGACACAAGGAGGTGCACTAGTGGTGAGTAGCAACCCTGTTACAGGGTGTCTGACATATAGGAACTGTGCTATGGATCACCTGCCCCATATTCTTTCTGTTAGTTGTAATTTGCCAGGGGGGGATGTGTGCTGGTGACTAGGAAGGAGAGGTGCAAAGGTTTCTGATACTAGATCCATTACTGGCAATGTTGCCAGTACCAGTGATGCCAGGGTCAAAAATGGTTTGCTTGTGTATTTTAAGACCAGGCCACCGTGGCTATTGCTTTTTAGCAGGATATGTGCTGTTAAACAAATGAATGATACCTTAGCCATTCCCTGGTTGTTTCTATTACTGCTGGTATCTGTACAGTTGTTTGACCTTTATCTTGTGCCCCTGCAGTGTTGCTTTTGTGCTCTGGATTCTTCCCTTTGGTTCTTTACCTGGACATGTGGAGTTGTGAATTGCAGACTGACTCGTGAGCCAAGCTTTATTTTGATTAGCTTCTTGCTGGTCATGAAGCCTTGTTTTAAAACCATCAATGCACCCCCAT
The DNA here is from genome assembly GCF_013100865.1 of Trachemys scripta elegans. Classification (NCBI taxonomy): domain Eukaryota; kingdom Metazoa; phylum Chordata; order Testudines; family Emydidae; genus Trachemys; species Trachemys scripta. The sequence goes on from NC_048298.1 coordinate 153,701,804, forward strand.
TGCTATACTGAATGCTAGCAACTTTATTAACCACACTTCAGCAAGCATGCACCACCCACAAACAACAAGATAGAAAATTGCTGTTGTTGGACCTTCGTCTCATGCCCCTGCTGTGCTGCTTTTGTGCTCTGGGCTTGTCCCTTTGATGCTTTACATGAATGTGGGGAGTTGTGAATTGCAGACTGTCTTGTGAGTCAGGCTTTACTTTGATTTACTTCTTGCTGGTCATGAAGCCTTGTTTTAAAACCAAGGATGCACCTCCATTGCTATACTGAACACTAGCATCTTTATTAACCACAATTAAAAGAACTTCAACACGCATGCACCACATGCAACAAGGTTAAATTGTAACCTTGAAGACCTTCCAGATGCATGTCTGAGGTTTGTGTCCTGCCTGGTAAAGCTCTCCTTGTGTTGGGGACTAAGGGGTTAGTTCTCCAGTACCAGGCACAAGACAAGAGGTGGGTGTGGTTTGCCATTGCTGTGTCTCTGTTTATTAGAGGAACAGTGTCTTTTGCATTTTCTGGTCCATCTCTGTTCTCTGATTCACCTGTAGACAACATCTGTTGCCCCGCTCTGTCCCACTCTTTCTCCTGCCATGTCTCCTTTCTCCATCTCTGTGGCCCAGTGCTGTGGCTGCTGCTGCCACATGTTGTAGGGTCTCTTTGTGCCTCTCTGGGATTCACTCGGAACATGAAGGAAAGCCATTGCTGGCCTTCATAACTTCTGTGCTCTGGCGATGGAATGGCTCCTCCATGCCTGGGGACCCTCTCTTCTACTTACCTGATCTCCCCCTTGTCCCTGACTCTGGCTCAACCTCCTGGTCTGGGTAGGAAGAATTTGAAATTGTCCCCCTAGAAACACTTCAGTTCGCAGCCACCTGGGAACTTGCCTATTGCTCAGTGAAACTAAAAGGTCAGAAGTCAGTGAATGCTGAGTTAAGGTTGAAAGATCAACTTTATGTCTGCCTCCTTGTGCTTATGTTACAGACAGATTTAATTTAAAGGCAATAGTAAACTAGTGTCTCATGATGAGGGGACCAGAAGTTACAAGCTGGGATAGAAGCTTTCACATGGTGAGTTCCAGCATCCGCCGCATACTCAGCGAATGGGGACAATTGTCTGACCTTCTGCTTGTCACATCTAGGCCTCTCCATAAGAGAAGATAAATTGGGAGGGTTGGCCAGTTCAGGGGGGAGGGGGGAGCGGGGAGCTGTATTTGTTCCTCACAGATCTGTCATGCAAAGGTCCCCAGGGTAGGATTGAGCCTGGAAGCATTTGAGATCACATGCTGATTTCCACCTTTAAAGGTGGAATTGGTTTGGATTTGCCTCTCTTCCCCTTTACTCCTCTTTAGTTCAGTGTATTAAACCAAAGTGCCCTTAGATCCAGAGAGTTAGCTTCCCCTGTCCCCCCTCCCCCAGCCCTACTGTGATCTGGACATCACAGGGCTAGATCCTTTGTAAGTGCACAGTGGAGCCACTCCCTAGCCACTTGCTCTGAGGGACCAGGCCCTGCTGTCTATCATCCAGAAGGGGGTTTGCCCTGTTCTCCCTGACCCCTTACAGTCAACGTGTTGGTACAGCTGCCAAAGTATGAACCCTATTGTCAAATTTCATAATCATGAAAATGGGAGTTTTCAAGCACCAAGTTGGCAAATGATTTCAGTTTTAAAATTTGTAAGGAAATGCAGTTCGGATATTGCAAAGAGTTTCTACATGTCCACTAGACACCAATGCTTTTATATCAGTTATATCAACAGATCAGTACATCAGACTGTCACTCATTCCTTGATATTGGGAAGTTATTTTGCCTTAACACTGCTGAGGTCATTGTTAGTTTTGCATTAAAATGTGTTCATGGTTCAGCAGAATTTGTAGTTAAATTTCGCAGGTTCACTTTGGTGCACATATATTCCATTCTGTCTACAATGTTCTAAAATACGCTATAGAAAAACACTGTCTGTGTACAATTGATATTCTACAAATGAACACATGAGGAGCCATGATGTCACCAAAACACAGGTCCCAGCGTCAGGTAATTTTTTGCAAAATGGGTACTGAGAAAAGTGGAAAACTGCCAAAGGGTGATATTTAAACTTGTATAATTCTCCCTGCATCAACTCATTTTTCATCAAACCACCATGAAAAATTCAAATCGTGCTCAACATTTATATTGTGTGTCTTGGTTTCTGCAATTTCAATTAGCCTTTTACAAAATAGAGGTTTAAAGCTCCTGTTAATCTGAGTTTGGCAACACAACCTTAACGATGGTGTAATTCCCACTGCACCAAATATTTTCTGTGGCTAAATCAGACCAATGAAAAAGGGAGAAAATAACCTCTTGCTATACCCTGTTATATAATGTTTAGAAATACTTGTGGCTTAACTAGAATTTGTGGATAGATTCTATTTCAGTAAATAAGTACATAAATAAACAAACTATAGAGGCATCACGCTTTGTCTGCAATGTACCTTTCTACCCTCTCTGTAGTCCTGTTGATGATATTACAATGTGTATCAATTTCATTTTTGTTTGGCTCATCAGATGCTGTCCCCGCCTGTGTGACTTACTCTGTAAATGGGATGGTGGGAAAACTGGGCAGTTTCTTAACTTTGTTCTCTGCAGGCAGGTTTGACTGAGGGAATGTAGCACCAGGGTTTCCACTAAAAACAATTTGTTTCCTGGTTTCTTTATATATTTCCTGGAATGAGAAGGTAGCTCTGTTTCCTTAAATCTGTAGAGCGAGCCAGGCAGGTGGCAGGAAGAGGAAGGGAGGCCGAGGCTCTGAAATAAAGTGGATTTGGGGATAACACAGTTTTCCTTATTCTAATAAAGTTCCTTTTTCAGTGTTTAGAAGAAAGTGACTCTTTCTGGATTTCTTTATCATTTGCATTATGACAATACTTCTCTTCAATATTAAATGGTTGTATATTTTTTGTAAGTTCAAGTCAGGTTATAGACCAGGGGTCGGCAACGTTCGGCATGCAGCTCACCAGGGTAAGCACCCTGGCGGGCCGGGCCAGTTTATTTACCTGTTGACGTTGCAGGTTTGGCCGATCGTGGCCCCCACTTGCCGCGGTTCGCCGTCCTGGGCCAATGGGGGCGGCGGGAAGCGGTGCGGGCCGAGGGATGTGCTGGCCGTGGCTTCCCGCCACCCCCAGGTAAATAAACTGGCCCGGCCCGCTAGGGTGCTTACCCTGGCGAGCCGCGTGCTGAACGTTGCCGACCCCTGTTATAGACAATGGCTAAATAAACCAAGCTGACATTCCAGATATTTATTATAGTGGTGTGTATATCAGGAGTCAGAAAATGATCTTCAGCAACTTCACTTAACCACAAAGCTGCATCATGACACCATAAGTGTTATTACCATTGTATCAGGTTAAAGCAGTTCTGCCACTGTGGGCATTAATCTTGGCTGGTCTCACAAACTAAGCCTGGCTTGCTGGGTCAACACTTGAATAGGAGAGCTCCAGGGAAGATATGTGCTGCAGGAAGAAGTCTTGGTGATTCAGTAAGTAGCACATTGCCCATTGAGTGAGAATTAAAAGTATGGCTGGTCACGCACACCAATTGCACTGGTTTAGCTATTCTGCAATGGGGGTATATAATGGCAGTACATGTAGACACAACTGAGCTGGCTTTCCTCTAGCTAGAGTGAGTACTAAGCTGCTGCAGCCTGGACTTCAGCACAGGCTAGCTGCCAGAGTAAATACCCAGGCCCCTGGGCAGGCTTGTACAGCCTGTGATTAATCCCGTGCTGCTGTGGCTTCACTGTTCTTGGTACTAGCACTAGCTAGACTAAAGCTAGCATGAGTTTGCCTGCTCATGCTGCGCCCTCAGCCTCCAACTGCAGAGTGGACATACCCCAAGGATGTAACATGCACAAAAAAGAAGTGAATTTAAGACCCATTTACTGCAGTTTACTTTGTTTCTCTAATTAAGGCTGAAAGTAAAAGCAACAAAGTCTCTTGAATCTGTACCAAGACCATGGGGATGGGAATGGAGGGTTCTAGGTTTGTAGAAGAGGAAGTAAAGAATAAGTGGGCTCTAGTGAATAACCAGGGGCCTGTGAGCCAGAGAACTCCTGGGTTCTGTTTGGAGTTTTTGCCACTGGCTTATACGAAAATTTCAGCATGTAAGTAAATCTTTGTAGTATTGGTCCCATATTGTGTAATTTTGGCCAAGTCACTTAAAGGGACAGAGTCAGGTTAATTTGTATATATTTCTTTAAATATAGATTTCTGTACCAGTGTAACTAGTAACGCCTAAAATTATTACTATTGGCAAAAATTTAAATACCTACTTATTTTTTCTCCCTTTTTACGATGTATATTTTACTAATGTACTCAAACATGGTCTCTGTGCTGAAGAACTTACCCAAAAATACAATTGAAATCTGTTTGTCTACACTGGAATCAAAGGGGTGTTTGTAGGACCTGTAGACACACCCGAGGTAGCTTTGATCTAGCTCAGTGGTTCGAAAACTGTGGATTGGGACCCCACAGTGGGTCACAACCCCATTTTAATGGGATTGTAAGAGCTGGCGGTAGACTTGCTGGGGCGGCAGGGTTCGGGTGGGCTCAGGCTTTGGTCCCCCCTCCTGGGGTCATTCAGTAATTTTTGTTGTCAGAAGGGTCTCGTGGTTCAATGAAGTTTGAAAACCCCTGTAGCACTTAATCCACAGCAGTCTGGACCATAGTGCAGGCTAGCAGACCAAGGGTATGTCTACACTACCCGCTGGATCGGCAGGCAGTGATCGATCCAGCAGGTATTGATTTATCACGTCTAGTCTAGACGCGATAAATTGACCCCCGAGTGCTCTCCTGTCGATTCCTGTACTCCAGCACCATAAGAGGCGCAGGCAGAACTGACAGGGGAGCGGCAGCAGTCGACTCACCGCGGTGAAGACACCACGGTAAATCGATCTAAGTATCTCGACTTCAGCTACGTTATTCACATAGCTGAAGTTGCGTAACTTAGATAGATTTCCCCCTCCTCCGTCCCCCCTCCCCCCCCAGTGTAGACCAGGTCCAAGTAAGTACCCAGGTTGCCTGGGCAGGCTTGTACAGCCTGCATTGAGCTTGTGCTGCTGCACTTTCACTGCAATTGGTACTTGTCCTACCTAGATTAAAGCCAGCTCAGGTATGTCTATGTGTGGTGCAATCATGTCTCTGACTGAACTGTAGACATACCCTAAGGCTACATCTACAGGGTGAGCTTAAGGAGGGTGATTCCCTACTCACATACTCATGTTAGTTGGACGGGGGGTGCTAGTGCGAGTATAAATAACAGTGTAGCTGCAGTGGCAGGGGCTTAGCTATGCTGAGTACATACCTGGGGTTCAGGTGTGTGTGCACCCTGTATGTGAGCTGGGTATCGCACCCCTCAGTCGTACTGTATTAGTTAGCTTGGGCAATGAAAATGAGCTATTGTTTACAGTCAATTTCTAATATTCCTGGTTCTAGTAAATTAGCAGGATGCTGGAATATTTGGATTGGTGTGTGTGTGTTTGTGTGTGTGTGTGTGTGTGTGTGTGAGGAAATCTTATTAATTTCTGATCAAGTTAGGTTGAATAAGAGTTCTTATAAAATTAAATGTTGGGCCTAAATTGACCTGGCAGAGTCCTTTATATGAAACTATATTTACTATATTTCAATGTCCTCATTTGTAAATTGGCTATAATAATATTAGACCTGAACAAATAATTCACAATGAATGATTTATCCTTTTTCTGCTTGCAGAATATCCACAAGCAGCTCTTGATGTATTTGTTACTCAGTAAATATTGTTATATTTATGAAATGATCATGAGGACAGTTCTGTGAATATTTATTTTTTATGTGCTATTTGAGCAATATTGATTAGGAGTGATAAATTACAGGATATTCATTCTGTTCCTTAGCTGGCTGAGTCCATAGCCTGTATAATTTTATATAGGAACCTTTGCATGAGTGAGAGAGAAACTTGTTTTTGGCGAATACTCAAGCACGTAACTCTGAAATTGTTACTGGCACAAATCCTTGCAAAAAATGACAATCAATGACATGAATAATTGTGAAAAGCAAACACAAAAGAAGTGAGCATGGTCAAAGCAATTCATGTAAAATTGGCAGATTTTTTTTTTAAAACAGTATTCACCTGTCTGTAAGCAATACTTCCCTAACTCAAACAGATGATGTGATGGTTAAAGTTCATAAGGTGCTTCATAGATATGCTACACCTCATCAAGTGTTAATTTTGAAACTGCAGTTTTAATCAATTCCTCTGAATATAGCCCGCCACTCAGTTTGTTCTGATGATGTACTGATTCTAACCTGGTATTTCATTGGTTGATTGAGTCATGATATCCCTGCTGGAAAAGATGTGGGTGGAGTTCTGAGAGGGGCCTTAATTATTTATCTCTGTTTCATCAGTTTAGCATAGCTCCATTGTTACTTTTCTGACTCACAATACTGAATAGTCTCTACATGGGGGTGTAAATCCAGCATTACGTACATTTTAAAGTTTGGCATCAAAGGGACCAATATGATGCTGCTTTGTGAGAGAATGAAAATAAGGCCCAATATCTAGATGGTGCTGTCCCTCCTAGATTCCTATGGATTTAGATAACACAATGACGTAAAGTAGTGCCATTCCTACTCCATTTTACTTGAGGAGTCTTATTGAAGCCAACAGAACAATTTTTTTGAAGGCAAGCAGGATCCGGCCCTTAATGTCGGGCTCATACCCCAATTACAACCAAAGATGACAAGGGCTAAAAGCATGAGCCACCTCCACAGTGTGTTAGAGTTAGCTCCTGTAGCTGGAATCTGTAACATATTTTTATCCTCTGTGGATCATGCATGTGAGTAGGGTGTGTAATACACATGAACAGTGGGTTGCAATGACACAGAAGTTAGAGCTAGAAGATCTTTATTAGACCATTGTCCAGCCCCATGCATGCAGGAAATAGGCCACTGAGAGATGTATGAGAAATTAAACCAACACTACATATGCTCTCAAGTCAAAGGTGCTGAGTTTCAGCTTCATCTCTGCATGTCCTCATTATGGCGGTTCTAAATCAGATCGCTTCTCCTGTTGCCCCTTATTTTTTGGTTCAGTTGTGTACAGGTAAAATATCTTGCGCTACAGTGGCTGAGCTGATATTAAAATAATCTAAGAGACTGTCTGATCTGTATATAAATCTGATACAGGTCAAAATTCAAAGCTCCATCTTCTTTCTGAGGCAATAATCTCCACAACCGAGCAGTCTGTGACTGCATTAACTCACTACGATTTTTGACAGAAGAGACCTTGTTTGCACAAATCCCTTGAATACTGATGGGAGTGTGATTACAGCTTTAACAAAAGTGAAAGCTGAATACAAATTTGGGAGGGCCAGAAAGTGTTTGGTATCACTTAGTGTTTTCATCCAAATTCTAAATCTTATTCATCCAGATGACTCTGATCTTCATATCAATGCACCAAAGGAAAAGAACAGAGGAGCAAACAAGCTTTTTGGCTGAAGAACTGATTTTGTTATCATGTTACCAATGCAGTCCATTTGGGATATTGTTCAAGGGTAGGATCAGTGCTGGGCTTTTGTTAGAGACCTTATGTTTAGAATACACTCGCTCTCCTGGGAGTTAATCCAATGGAAAAATGTTAAATTCCGGTTAGAAGATACAGAAGGTGGGATTTTGCTCAGCACGTTGAATTTTGCTGGCAGAGTGACTCTGCCATAAGCTTAACACTAGCCTGATTCTTTTGAAAGCTTTCAAACTTAATAGCTAGATTCTATTTTCCAGTGTCAGGTTTTGTTCCTGAAACAAATTGGCAATTAGCCACCAACCAAGGGAACAAAGGGGGTTTATTCCAAGTAAATGCAATCATCGTGGCTTGTCTTAGTATTTTTGTTATGAGATTAAAAATACCAGGTGTGTATTTTTAGCTGAGTAAGTTGAGCAGAATTGCATATTCTATTTAGGGTAGCTATTCTTTTCTTCTTGGTGTTCAGCTGCTGTACCCATTCTATAGCACTAATATCACTGCTTCAGGTGTAGCAGTTTCAAAATGTAAATGGACAAATGGTTGTGGTTGGCCTCTGCAAGATGGGGACAGGGAGAAGGCACAAGGGTCCCCCCCATTTTGTGCCCCTTTGCATAGACTGGCCAACACCCCCCTGGGGAGCACAGTCACTGCTTCCTGCAAGTACTCTTCTGGGTGCCTGCTGTCTGAAAGGGGGCTTGGGTGAAGTCAGGGCCATCGCTTTGCCTCCTGTCTCTATCCAAGCCAGCTGAGGTGTGTCCAGGAATGGAATATGGAATGGCTCCCTCCTCTCCAAGAGCTGTGTTAGAGCAGTAGCAGGTGCTCCCCCACAGTTCCCAGGAAGAACTCAGTCTGCCACAGGGAGAATTCTCCCTGGGGGCTTCAGCCTACCTGTACCCTATCCCAGCACAGTAGGAGAGTGTGTTGCCCAAAGTTAATGTCTCATTCAGACCTCAGATGAGAGAGGAACCCTTCTAGAGGCATTAGGTCTTGCAGTGAGCTGAACAAACTGGACTCCTAGTGAATTCAATGGGATTTGAGGGCATTGGGGATCAGACCAGTAACAAAGGGGTACTTCGTTCCACTCTGAGCACCCCAAACTCATCACTGTTCTGTATTTAAGCTAGCTCAGAAATACTTGAGTTTTTAAAATAGTGCTTAAATGAGTCTTATGTCAGACCAGAGAGACCTTATGTTGGAAATGTCCATGTCAAACATGAGGTTAGGGCAAAGTTCCATTTCAGTGCAGTACTTCAGTGGCAACTTTAGAGGTCTATATTCTGCATGTTATGTGACAATATTTGAGATCTGTGTTAATGGCAAGACTCGCTGGAAATGATGCTGGTGGGTCACAGCTTATATTTGGGAACCATTGTGTTCTGCTTTTGCTGTCCATTTTCTGGCAGACTAGCATCTAATGTCATATAAGGCTGTGATTATTTTTTTTTTCAAAGGAGCCTAACTGAGCGAAGTTGCTCAACTCCCAGTGAAATTCAATGGGATTTGGAAACATCTCCTGTAGGCGCCTTTGAAAAAAAACACAGCCTTAGGCCTTGTGTACTTGGGGAAATATACGGGCAGAACCATACACAATTATATTTATATAATTCCCTGTGTGGACACTGAGATTTAGAGGACCGTTTTTTGATGTATCTCGTCTCTTTGGAAGTGGTTTAAGCTAAGCTAAACCAAACCACTGTGTGGCCACATGCCTACTTCCAGAAATAATTTGGTAACTCCGAAAGAATATTCAGTATATTGCGAATACCCTTCTCTACATTCCTTCATCCAAGGAGGATTTTTCTTTATCTTACAAGATTCACGCACACATCCTTGTTTTAATACTAGCATTGACAAATGTCATTAAATAGCTCTGGAAAGAAAATCTACTCTAACTTGTATTGCTGGTTTATTCTTTTATCAATAACTAATGCTTCTGAAGTGAGTAGAGGTCATCAGTTTGAACCATCCAAAAGAAGTAGTTGTAAATCAGTGTTCCTCATCAATAACACAGAATGCCTAGGAAAACTCCCCCCCACCACCACCTCTCCTAGGCTTCAGAAGTCTTTTGTTTCTGAAAGTGGACACACCATCATAGGTAGCGGAGATGGAAACGAAGTAAATAATATAATTCTCGTAGTCATTCCAAGTGGATCACTTCTGCTGAACAGGTTGTGCCTCTGTGCATCCATGTTTTCTATATGGATGTTCCACCAATCCATATAGTAGTGTTAGAACAAGACACCTACAGAATCAGATACAGGCTGGTGGATTGGTATGGCTACTTGTTCCAGTTTTTATGAACGACGATAGACATTTTGATAGACTGATGCAGTTCTGCTTCCTTTGTCTTCCTCTGATCCTGCCAGCCCTTTCCAGTGTAGAGATCCGGTTTTGCTTCAGTAGGAATGCTGCACGTGGCAGGCTTGGACCTTGTATGAGCAGAGCAGTGGGTCAGATAGAGAGTGGTTATGCATAGCATTTAATAGCTGGTGTCAGTTTAGATGGGAATCGTTGGATGATGATGGCTTTGTGATGAAATCTGTGACTAAACAGAAGGCTAGATGGAGAGTTCCCTGGCAGTCTCCTGCAACAGGAGCTATGTCGCCACAGGAGCAGCTCTGGAAAGACATTATGATTCAGCTACCTCTCATCTGGAACTCTTGATTGCTGTCTGGAAGGGAAGTATGCTGCATTTACCCATTAGCAGAGCCAGTAGTATTTCCCCCCCCCCCCCCCCCGCTCTCTGCTACATAAAGCCTGCACTGTTGGCTGGCATGTGACCAAACACTTGTATACCACACAGATGAGTGTAGTCTGGACGGATATGTAAAGTTGAAGTGGTAAAGCCCTGGCACAGCCTACTCGTTGGCTCCTCTCTGCTCTCATTGCACCTCTCTCTGCTCACCTTGCTCATTCAGGGGAATATTGGGCACAAAGTTTCACTTTTCCTTCTCCCCAGACTTGGGATCCTAGTGAGCCCTGTGTTGCTGAGCTACTGGCGGGGCCAGGCCTTACATCCTGTATGGGGGACAGTCACCTCTTTAGCACCTCTTGCTGCTGTGTGTAGTACAGCAGGCCTTTTCCTGCACCTGGAGCCCCCTGTGGGTTATTGGCTTGCTTGGCTTAGCCCTCTGGCCAGGTTACACAGTCAAAAATCCCTTCCAGGATAGCAGAGTCCAGCAAAAAAACCTGTCTGTCTGCCCTCACCAGCGTCTTCAGCCCTAGCTCTGGGGCCTTTTAATCCAGACCTTCACTTGGGCTACTAAAGGAGCCTTGCCCCCTTCTAAGGGCTTAGGCTGCTTTGCCAGTGGGGGAATCCAGGCCCACCGACTACTCCCGGCTCCAACCCACGGTCGCTATTAAGAGCAGCTGCATACTGCTCCTTTCAGTTAGTTGCTGCTACTTCCCTGGACCTCTTCCCACCTGGCCCCTTTATCGTCACCCCATAGCTTAGGTTAAAGTCCCCTCTCTCTCCCATCTTAAGCAAATGCAGCCACTTGAGCCTCTGTGGCCAGAGCAGAGCCCCTTTCCGCTCCCCTCTGGTCCCTGCCAGGAACTGCCCTGCTAAGACCCTGCAGCTCCTTTTATCTGAGCCTTCTGGGCTCTAAGTGGCTGTTTCCTTACAGTCTTTTGAGACAGGCCTGGAGGACCCACCTTTACCGCTCCTTTCCTGGGGTGGTGTAGAAGGACTGTGGGGCCTGCTGATCAGAGTTGCAAAGGGCAGGTGCAGCCCTTCACACCCTCTCCTTGCTCTTTGGTGTGGTCATGGAGGGCTCGGTCATAATGGAAGCCAAATATTAAATTCTTGTTTGCTACTGTTAGGTTGGCAGATAATCTGGATGCAGGTGTTGGTTAATGTTGAAATATAGCCATAATAGCCACAATAAGCAGGCTTATAATATCCCATAGTGTATTTCCGTCACAGGGCAGACCTTCTTCTACCCTCAGAGTACAGCTGCCTAGCCTGTGCTTGTGGTCTCCTGATCACAAACACACAGAGGCTGTTTCTCTTTGACCATGTGGGCATTTATTCTTCATTTCCAAAGCAAAACAGAATGTACCACAGGCATATACAGCAGGAGGAGAATTAGGGTCTGGCTACACTAAAGAGCTTACAGTGGCGCAATGTCACTGATGGAGCTGTGCCGCTGTAAGCTCTCTAGTGTAGCTGCTCTAAGATGACGGGGAGAGAGCTCTCCCTTAATTACTTCAGCCCCCACCAGCAGTGGTAGCTATGTCAACATAGTGCTGTCTACATGGATGCTTAAGTTGGCATAAGTTATGTCACTCGGGGGTGTGGGGGGTGGCTAATTCACATCCCTGAGCTGCAGTGTAGCCAAAGCCTTCCACACAGCTTCTCTCTTCTCCTAGGCTTACCCGCTGAGCTCCCCTTTCTTTCCTGTCCCTCCCAACTACATATCCTCCTAGTTACTGAGCCAATTCCCTCGTCAGCCCAGCAATTGCCACCCAAATGTCAGTAATTCTTAACAGGAATGAGTTACTTGCTTCAATGAAGTCTGCAGCCTTCCTGGCATTGCAGCAAACTCAGTGACCAGGATGCTACAGGTAGCACCTGTCACTATCTCACTACACGTAGTCTTGTCATCCAAATATCTTTCTTACGATAATGATGAAACAATTTAAGACTATACATAGAAATGATTGCTCTTATCAGTTATGATAAAATTATTCATTTGTTGTCTGTCAATATTTCATTATTTTTACTCGTGGTCCAAATGCATCACAAAAATGATTGTGTAGTCAATTAAGTCAAGTTGCTCTTTGGAATCTTGTGCTTCTTATTCTTTTGCAAATAGCCAGATGTCCCTAACTAAACTTTTGTTGATGTTCTTATTCTCAATTATCTTAATGTCATACGATTTTTTTAGTACAGGTATTTATGGAACTTACCTATCGTGCTGGTAGTTCATACTTTGCTCAGTACTGTACTTCACTAGAGTAAGTTGGAGTTGGACGCTAAAGTCATGCTGTAGTTGGCTGGTGGAACCTTTCTGATAATATCAAAGCCATGCATCAGCCCCTGGTGAGTATCTGGCTGAGATCTCCTCACTATACAATCATGTGAACAAATGAGAAATCTCTATGACTAAGTCATAAACTTCCAGGAAGACAAATACCCCACTCAACTCTTGCCTGCCCGAGCTACCTTTTTCTAAGGTTTCTTTCAACAACAGACTGCGATCCATTTAAGAGTGAACAATTCATTTGTCATACCATGAAATACATCTCTTCGTTTCCGATTACTGGTTCGATGGTGCTCATTCTTTCGCAAGGGACCCCCCTCCTCTTTAAAAGTTCAAGGTTGTTGTCTTTCCCTGGGGGCTACTGACCATTGTTTAGAGGTGCTGAGCACCCACTGACTTCTGAAAAATCAGGCCACGTTCTTCTACTCTAACATAAAAAGCCAATGCAAAAAACCCCTCCAGTTCTGGAACTAAACCCAAATATTGGATTTTGAACATGCTTTAATAGTGCTCGTGGCTTCTTGGATGGATGAAAGCACTTGCTCTTGAGGTTCATCCTTCACAATGATCTTTGGATTTTGCCACTGGCTAAGTAACATACCCTGTTCTAACTTATTACTTAGACCCAAAGTCTGCCCATACATGCGTAAGTACAGCTCTTATTAACTTTAATACAGTCAGGCCCATGTACCCAAGGCAGAATTTATCTCTTAATTAGCGTGCCACAGCTTTTTCCAATTCTCTTCCCAGCAGAGCATATTTATATCAGCGAGGCATCCAGAAATTCCAAGCATTGCTTTTAGTGGCTGAAAGTGATGAGAATCAATATTTAACTTGCCTGGGGAGATGGATATTGTCTGTAGGCAGAACATAATCTGTGACTAATGTATTTTTCTTTGTACAGAGATCAGGAATACCTGAACCTGTGGAGATGTTAAAAACAGGTTAGATGAAGTGCCTAAGAACAGTATATATTCAGCAAGAGCAGCAGTCCTGCCTCAACGGGCGGGGAGTTGGGGGGGAGGGGACATGACCTACTGCATCTCTAATATAAGATGTATGATTTTTTTTTTTTAGTGAAATATTGTACAGTCAAGCAGAGCTGCTGTTGTAATCACGTCACTATTTCAGAGCAGCAGGTTTAGAAAGGAGTAGGGATGGGGCATATTTTCTAAAACTGGATTTTGCGCAGTCTTGGTCTTGAATGTTTTGTTTCAGCCCCAGTTCAACAAAGTGCTTAACCACATGTGTAAATCCTATTGATTTCAAGTAAAGGCAAATCCTCAGCCAAGTTCCCAGCCTGAGCGTAGATTATATACAGGCACTGGGGAGGTAAATAATCGTTGTCCCTTCCCCTTGTCCCCAGGTTACAGAGCAGATGCTGCTGCAGCCCCGAAGATGCAATAGTTCTGTGGTCCTTATGCATCCCCTTCAGATGTGTTTGGGAGTGTGAGATACAGGAGAGGGAGGGTCTTCCTAGAAGTACTTCTCTTGGCCTGCCTTTGCCTGGCCTTGCCTCTGAGGAGCTGAGTAAGATGTGTGTACTCCTCCTTCAGCCAGCCATATCCTGCCTTCTTGCACAGAAGAATTACACCAGTTCTGGCCCTTTGTGGGACTGGGATTTTCCCCTTAGAGCAAACTTTTCCTTTTTGATTTTCCTGGTGTATCTTGAACTCTCCCTCTTCTTGTACTGATATGGGATATAGGGGACTAAATTAGTAGGGAAAGCAGAATAGTAGTCAAGAGTCGCTCTTGCGTGGCTGTGAGAGGAGAACTTTGCCCCCGATTTGCAAACATCTTTCACAAATCAAACTGTTATACGGCATCAGGGGGAAGCCCTGGAGAAACTGGGCTTAGCTGTTTTGTGTGTGTTGCTGCAGGGAGGGAAGAAGGTAATTTGTTGCTCCATGGACTGTACTGTGGTGGAATTCAGCTTGCAAGTAGTAAACTACTGAGCACCCCGATGACAGGCCACGGTATTTCACTACCTCAGCCCCCCTTGTTGCCCAACTCACAGGCAAACAATATTGGTTTCAGCCTACAAGGGAAAAGGAAAAAACTACTACTAGTAGTGCAAATGTAATAGCAGCATTCACACCTTGTGACAGAAAGTTAAGCCTAAGGGCGTTTTTGATCATAGAAACCCTTGTCCTTTCTGGCTGGCTTTGTAGCACTGCTGTCATTTCTCTACTCCAGAATACAATTTCATCAATCTCAGTGGCTGTGCCTGTTGTCCTGGAGGGAGGAAAGGTACCATAATAATCTATTTTAAAAAAAAAAACATCAGAGGAGTATGAAGAACCTCCTACTGGGAGTGCATTGTAAGCAAATTGACATAGTGAAATGTACTTCAGCCCATTCTGTGCTTTGTTTCCTTGAATACGTTTTTGATGATGATTTAGGAAAGTAATTTTTCTTGGGGTGTGGGCACTTGTTTCTTGTTTCATTAATAGCCATGCACTCTACATTACTAAACAGGATTGGAATTTAGTAATGGATCTCATGTGGAATATGAATCTTCTGTTCAGTGCAGTTAAGTGTGTGCATGTTTTGTTTTTCACAACAAAAATACATTAAAAGAACATTAAGGCTGTGAAATAAGTGACATGGAAAGGTAGAGATAAGGATGCAGAACTCCATGTTAAAGCTAGACTACTGTTACACTTTCTTGAGGTAGCCCCTGAAGGTTTGATAATTTGGTGTGAATTTCCTTGTTTGTTTTGCAACTTTAATGTTCTTTACCTGTCTGGCTATGTGAACTGGGGGTGGGTGGAAGGGAGAATCTGTCATTTATCTTTTTTTTTTCAGTTGAAACACCTGTAACTAATGCCCCCATGAAACAATGAGCCTTTGAATGGTTGCTGGCCGTGCACAGAATAAATGTTGATGTGCTCTGTGAATTTCTTCATGTAAATTTTTACTTGATTGTTGTGTATTTCCATAATTAGTGTAATTATATCTAATTACACAATTTGTTTATGTATATTTAATCTCATATTCCATAAGGTTTGTCGAGGATATTGTCAATCTGTCACAATGGGAACAAATTAAACGTTTTTTTGTTTTGTTTTTTAAAAAAGGATATCCTGGCTAAAGGGAAATCGATCCCATACTTCTGAGCTAAACAAACATCCTAAAATTTAGGCTGCCACAAGTAGATGTTTTATAATATGGTACAAGTATTTATTTTTTCATTAGACTTCCCTCTCCTCTCCACTACTTACTCAGTGTTTGCTCTGGATTTGTCTGTCTTCTATATCTGCGCCTTGACTCTCGTCTTCTCAGTAGAATGTCAAACTATCAGTGTTTGAGTGAGTGAGTTTGACATTCGTGAGCTTTCCCATTTCTAGCAGATACCATTTTTGTCTTCCATTTCCTTTTCACTCTAGCTACTGTAACTGTCAGCCACTTTTGTGTAACATTCATTTTATTAGTTGGTGTAATTCATTGTTGTTGTTTACAGGGTAATTTAAAATGCATTTATCAGGGTAAAGTATTCATAATATTTCCATGTTACCATTGGATTTTGTGGCAAAACCAAACTATACAGGGAGATGTTATCAGTTGATCCTGTATGTCTTCAAAAGGGAAATCACATAATATAAGTTGTGTTATTGTGAAATTCAATAGCTGGGTAGTACCATAAACTCTAAATAATCTTCTTCGTTACTCTGTGGTCTTGATGACATCTAAAAATCCATCCTCCTGCTTTGTATTAAATTATGTATTTAATTTGGTCTCCCACTTAATCCCAAGTGAAATTTTTCAATGTGAAGTTAGTTCCATCCAAAAAAAGAATACCCATGAGAACAAATGTGCTTGTCTTGAGCGCCTATATTTTCTCCACAATGCACTTTCTTAGCTGTTGTTCCAAGAGATTGGGTTTTTTAAAATATGGCACTATTACTTATTTTGTCTCGCAAATGATTGATGAATAAATATCTTGCATGTGTTATCTGCATTAATCTATTTTTTAAATGTTATACTGATCTTTGACATGTATTTGTACTAACAGTCACAGAAGTTTGGCTGGGTGTTTGGTGACATCAGCTGTCGTTTAAAGATTCTATGCCTTTATGGTTGTCTTTTGTAGGTACTCATGGTCTCTAACATCCATACTCTGTATGCAGTCTGGATATCCATGTACTAAACTGCTGAGCTACGTGATAAAGGACATGGATCTATGCACCTTTGACTAACTCACTAGGACTCTGACTCTAACATTCCAATTCTCTGAGCAGCTTCAAACAGCTGCCATTTAAAAAACAAAGTCAAAGTCCCATAGAAATGATTCCTCCTTATTCTTCCCTGCTTCCCAAATGTAAAATCTCCACCACTCCCAGATTTACTCTTGTGCAGAGTTGACACTAGTCAGTCCTGTGCCAGTGACAAGTTTGAAGATCAGGTATAGACTAATTATTTTTAAACTTTTCTTTCTTTAATTAGTTATAATTTCCCCTCTCCTTGTGAATCCTGCACATGCCACCCAGTAGAGTTGCAAACTATTACTCACTGAAAATAAAATAAAAAATTGAATGAAGGTTTATGAATTCACTTCACCTGTGACTGATCCCCTTTTCTGGGGGCATCTTGTGAATATTCTAGCAAGTAGGTTTGCTGGCAGGAATGCTTGGCAAAACAGTGAGCTTTAATTGAATATTGCAGAGTACTGGCAAAAAATCAAATTTAGAATTTCATAAGTGTGAGTATTTACCTTAGAAACCTGATTCTAGGATTTCAGTTTCAGTCAGTAGGAAGGTGGGGGGGAATCCCAAAAACCTGAAACAAGGAAAACAAATGTCTTGTCTTGACTGGGACGGGGGGGGGGGGGACATTCAGTACTTAATATTGGTTAAAATTACTGGAATTTCAGATTAATATATTTTTAAGGCCAAAAGGCACCATTATGATCATGCAGTCTGACATCCTGCATCACACAGACCATAGAACTTCATGCAGCAATTCCTGTATCAAGTGCATAACTGCTGGTTGAACTAGATCAAACTACGGCCTCGCATCTGGCCCTTCAGACGTTTTAATCTGGTCCTCAAGCTCCCGCCAGAGAGCGGGGTCAGGGGTTTTCCGCACTCCGTGTGTGCCAGGGCTCCCGAAAGCAGTGGCATGCCCCCCCTCTGGCTCCTATGTGTAGGGGCAACCAGGGGGCTCAGCACACTGCCCCTGCCCCAAGCACCACCCCCGCAGCTCCCACTGGCCGGGAACCATGGCCAATGGGAGCTGCAGGGGTGGCACCTGCAGACAGGGCAGCACGCAGAACTACCTAGCTGCACCTCCGCGTAGGAGTCGGAATGGGGACATGCCGCTGCTTCTGGGAGCTGCTTGAGGTAAGTGCTGCCCAGAGCCTGCGCCCCTGACTCCTCCTATGCCCCAACCTCCTGCCCCAGCCCTGATTCCACTCCTCCCCTCTGAACTCCTTGGTCCCAGCCCAGAGCATTCTCCTGCACCCCAAGTCCCTCATCTCCAGCCCCACCCCAGAGACTGCACCCCAGCCCACCCCCTCCCACACCCCAAACCCCAATTTTGTGAGCATTCATGGCCTGCCATACAATTTCCATACCCAGATGTGGCCCTCAGGCCAAAAAGTTTGCCCACCCCTGAACTAGAGCGTGTCTTTTAGGACCTCCAGTCTTGACCTAAACATTCCAGATGATTGAGAATCTACGATGTCTTTGGTCTGTTTTACAGAGAAAATTTTACCTTGGGACAAAAATCTAAAAGGAAGGCAGTTTCCATTACCTGTAACTTTTGATTCCCCCTCCGTGGTTATTTTGGATATTTGTGTTTGTGAATTGAAGCTTTCTGCTCCACAGCCCCTTGGCCCTTTTTTTAGCCAGTCCTGCAGTGTGTCTAGTGAATGTGGTTCTGCTGCTATAGAATGATGACTTCACAGCAGCAGGAGGTAGGTAGGGGAGGGGTAATGAGGGAGTACTCCCTTTGAAGACAAAGATCTTGAATAATTAACCAACATGGCAAGACAAATACTATTAAAATCATGGCAGATAGTTTAAAGTAGATACGCTTTAAAAGTTTTCACCAGTCTAAAAGTTCCTTTTTGAAATAATGACAAGCAGAGAGATTTCTGAATATTAAACCATCCAGCTCTAGAAATCAAAGCACTTTAATTGTAAAGTAATATTCTTTTTTAACTTAATTTTTTTTAGATAACTGGAAAAATAAAACATTAATCACAATCTAAAAGTGATCAATTTAAATATCTGCCTGCTGAGAGGAGAAAGCAGTTTAATTTTGGGAGTCTGCCAGCTTCTGCTTTATTCTCAATCAGCAGTGAGTTGTGCTCATAAATCTTCCATGCATCAATGGCAGATTATACACCCTAGGGCTATATAGTACACTCCCTTCAATCCACACTCAGAATTTTCATTGACCTTAATGGGGGTGGAATGACACCTGGTATGAATGGTAATAGGAAATCAAGTTAATTTCTTGGTTACCAGTCTTGATGCAGGGCTGCTGGAAGGTAAATTGATGCTTGGGCAACAAGTTAGGTGGCAGCTACCATCTCCCACCACGCCTTCTTCCAGGGGAGTCAGTCCTCACGTCTTTACTTCCTAACAGCCTCTTCATGGGTAGCCTATTGTCTCAGCTTCATATACTGGTTCTGACAAGATCCCCTCCTCCAGGGGAGCAATAGAACTCGGAAAGTTACGTGAACACTTGTTGTATAAGAAACGCTTACTGTTATAGTAGAGTACATAGATCTACCCTGTTCAAAGATGCACAGAGTATCTGATCTATGTAGTCAAGGAAGTTGGTACTTAAGAGCACATGCTAACATAGCTTAATGGATACCTAGAACTCTGGGTCCTGTCCTGTTCCCCACCCCACTATTTTTTTGAGATAACAGTATCTATTTAGGGTTGATTGTGGTTTAAAGCTTGTTTCTCAATATTTTCAGGCAATAAAATTCACCTGTGTAGGTCTGTAATGTTTCAGAACATATAAAACATTTTAAATTAGTCTCTTTTTCATGGACCATAATGATGTGTGTATATAAACAAAACACAGCTGTCAATGATCTCTCTGTGACACACCAGGCTACAAATCCAGACTAATGAGCAGTTGTGTGAAACCTGCCCTGCAACCCCTGGGCGCCTTACACTGCCTTCAGGAAGTAGCTCTCACCTGGACTGCTCAAACAGCCTTCTAGCCTGCGAGCCACACTCTGAGATAGAGAATGTGTGTGTGTGTGTGTGTGTGTGTGTGTTATACTCTGGCTCTCACTAACCTTGGTTATACTTCAGGGTGACCCCAATAAACTCCCAGTCTCAGATTTGCTCCGAGGAATGTATTCCTGTACTGCCCAGTGCTCTCCTGGACAGTACAAAATATTTTAAGTTCATTCTTCCTTAAAGGGAATAATATGCCACATTATTTCAAATGATTATTTAGGCACTTTAATTTAAACACACTGGATTAGATAAAAAGGTAAAACAGGTTTATGAACTACAGAGATTTTAAATGCGTACGCATAATGAGGCATCAACCTCAGAAATGGTTACAAAAAAATAAAGATAAGACATTTACTAATACCTTACTTCACAAACTATATCAGATTCAAGCAAAGTTTCTCACCACATGCCTTCACCTTCAGCAATCTTACTGACCAAACTCTGTAGGTCAGGACCCCTCTCCCATTGTCCAACAAATACTTCCTTTGTCGCTTCAGGTACAGTGAATGCAATGGTCAGGAAGAGAGGGTTCCTTGGGGTCTTTGTCCCTCCTTTTTATAGTTTCAGTCCTTCTTTTGAAAACACTTCCAGCTAGGCGCTAGGAGACAGGCTACGTGGAAGGATGTTCCCTGCTGGCTTTTTTCTCACTTGTTTGATCCTTCTTTGATTCCCTTCCTCCCTAATTACTCTGTTTGCTGCTTAAATGCAGTTTAAGCAGAGAATGCATTCCGTTGTTTAAGACAGATCTGTTTGCCAATCTTTGTTTGGGCAGGGCTGCAGTGTTTGGAACATGTGTTAATAACACCATACAGGGAAGTCTTATAACTTTATGTACAGTGTTGCCACCCATTTTATCAGGACAATACTGACCAACAAAGTATCAGTTTTCAAATGAGACCTTCCAAGACATGCCTTGTACAAAAATGATTACAGTAGTGTGTAAATTGTAAACACGGGTATATTCTGTCACACTCTCGTTTCCTGAGTCAAGCATTATTGGTCTACCTGATTTCTTTAGAAAGCTTGTGGTGCCATAGGATGCTTTGAACTATTTGTAAAATCTCTTCAAGGAATATGTGAGGGTGAAATACATTCCACTCACAGAAAGTTTGATTTTTTGGGGCGGGGGGGGGGAGGCTCTCTACATGTAGAGTGTAGAGCAAATAGGGAGGTGAAATCCACCCTCTCAATCTTCAGTAGAGCAAGGAGAAATTTTTGATCTGAAACTCTTTTTGGTGAAAAATCCAGCTTTGGCAACACTGAAATGTTTCAGGACTTCATGTTGGTTTTGTCACATTGTTTCAGGGAAAAAATCCACCAGAACTAAATGTTTTATTCTGATATTTTCAAAATGAAAAACATTTTAAATGTTTTGTTTCAAACAATGGCTTATGCCAAACTTTTCTTCAATTAAAAAACAACAACAATCAAATGAATTTAAAATGGTCAAAATAAAAATGAAATGTCTTGATTTTTTTGTTTAAATGAAACTTTTGTTTGACCCCACAACCTCTCCGCCCCCCGGAATTGCCAGTGAATTGGAAACGGTTATTCACCCAGCTCTAATCTGGAGCCAGGGAGTAGGGCTGCCATGCAGCTCCTTATGCCTGCTTGACCAGCCAATGGGAATCTATTGCCACTTCAGTGCCAGTTGCACAATGAATTGAGGCCATAGGATCTGTAGAAAGGGGAATCCATTGGCCCCTTCTGGATTTGTCTCCAACACGCCTTTCTGTAGAGCCTGTGTGAAACTGGTGCAGAGAGATCTTTTTCAACTATGGTATCTCTGCACAGGGCTTATCAGCTGCATGGAGCTACAGCTGAATTTTGCCCTGAATGAATAGTCCAAGGTCAGAGATAACAAAATGTAGTGCAACTTTAAAACACTTTGATTTAAAGTGTTTAAAGTCACAAAATCATTCTCTACCCTAACCAGTTACAGAGACCAATCTGTTACTGCTAGCAGCACCTCTGCCAGAGTTACAAAGAGGAAATTAATTCCTCGACTGAGAGCTCTCGGGCGTGGGGACCATCATCACTGTGGAGTTTGTTTGCACAGTCTAGTACAAGTGGCCCCCTTGGAGGTTGATTAGGCATTGCCCCAATTGAAATTAATAAATAATGACTTCTACAGAATTTCCTTTGAGTGAGGAAGAGGACCAAGAACTAACTACAGCAGGGGTAGGCAACCTATGGCATGTGTGCCAAAGGCGGTACGCGAGCTGATTTTTCAGTGGCACTCACACTGCCCGGGTCCTGGCCACCAGTCTGGGGGGCTCTGCATTTTAATTTAATTTTAAATGAAGCTTCTTAAACATTTTAAAAATCTTATTTACTTTACATACAACAATAGTTTAGTTATATATTATAGACTTAGAGAAAGAGACCTTCTAAAAACGTTAAAATGTATTACCGGCACGCGAAACCTTAAATTAGAGTGAATAAATGAAGACTCGGCACACCACTTCTGAAAGGTTGCCGACCCCTGAACTACAGGCTTCCAAGAACTGGGTACACATGCCACAGTTCATACAAGTCATGAAATTGCGCCTAAGAATTAAGAAAAAAATTACATTGGGACTTTTACCCATAATGCTATCTGGTTAGAGAGGGCTCTATCTACCTATCTTAAAGATTGCCAGTAAAGTAATTGTAGTCTGTAGTTATAGTGCTATTTAGTCAGTATATTATTAATGCTGTGCACGTGTCACACAATGGTATAGCATTATACAGAATTTCTCCATGATACTTAATGTTACAGTTTAAAAAAATAAAGTGAAGTTAATTTTTTTGGAAGTATCTTTACTGTTTTAGGATGAATAATAGAGCGGTGTGTGTGTGTGTGTGCATGCATAGAGAGCACAAGTTACAACATGTTCTTGAGTACTGCTCTTCCAACTTTGAGTCTTTCTGTATGTATGAGCTTCAGCCTGCAGCTTCTCCCCAAGAAAGAAGATGCTATTGGATAGTAATGGTATAAATTAAATGGAGATATTTGCTTCCCCGGCGCTTCTTGCTTACTCCATGTCTCCTGGCTGTAAAAGTGAATATCTTTTATTTCCTGCACACTGCTCAACTTCATATTTCATTTCATGGCCTCTGTTCCAAATCTGAGCATAATAGACTGGCTGTGATGGGCTGGAGGGGGTTCTTTGAGCTGATTTCCCAGCCTTCTCTGCCTGCCACTAACTCAGTCCTGCACAGATTACTTATCCCTGAAGCTCATAAAAATATTTCTGAAGTGCAATTTTTATTTGCTTTCAGAATGGACTGGATTGCACCAGATAACATATTTTCAAAAGATTTCCCTGGGGCAGAAACCCCCTGGGTCTCTTGCAATAATTTCATACTCTCTCCCTTTCACTGCATATTTCCAAACAATGTGGTATATTTTCAGTATACTCCATGGGTTAGATACTCAGCAGCACCAGAGTTCTTGTGCGTGCAGATGATGGAGGAGGAGCTGGGGGAAGATGACTTTAAGACACCCTGGCACTCTCCCAAGCCCCAGGACAGTTAGATGCAGGGTCAGACACTAACATAATTTACAAGTACTGTAGCTTTAAAGTTGCTCCATATTCTGCCTGTAAAAGCCCCCCAAGGGCTGCTATGCCATTTAGGGATTGCAAGAGTGCAATATGGTCAGGCCAGGCCCCTCCTGCTTCTGGCATGCTTCCTACTATGGGTGGGTGGGGCCACTCAGTGGTGACATTGAGCTTACGGTGTCAGTTCTACACCTGCAGAGGAGTCCACTGAATGGTTCAGGCTCAGGCAGACTTTTTTGTGTAGGTACCCCTCTCTTTCATTACCTCCTTCATGTAACTGTAGGGCCCAATTGTGCCCAACTTCTCCAAGTTTGCAAAGAGAGGTGGGCTCAAGGAACATTCTATGCTGCACTCGTTGCCATGGCATTGGAAGACACACAAAATGTGGTACCATTTTTCAAAAGTACCCAAGTGACTTAGGCACCCATTTTAAGATGTGATTTAGGGAGTTAGGCCCCAAGTCGCTTTTGAAAATGAGATTTAGGGTCCTATGCACTTATGCACTTCTGATCATTTTACCCAAGGAGACTAATGGCTATCAAATAGGGTTCTTTTCCAAATCTCTGCACTGGGTAAAATTACATGCAAGTTAATGTTTGTTTGTTTGTTTGTTTGTGGTCATGGACCAGGATCAAAGACAGTCTTAACCCCATAGCACTAGCAATCTAAGTGTTGTGTTCTAAGGGTGTTGCCGGCGCTCACGATTTGATTGCTAGGCTCGCAATATGTGGTGTTTTTCCAGGAGCTGAAGCTTTAAGGAAGGCTGCTATTTTTACATGCAACTCTGAGTTGTTTGTTTGTTTTTGTTTTAAGTTAAGTTTCTAGTCTTCACGGTTATGGAGTGAAGCTTCAAAACATGATCCCTAATGGGTCAAACCCCAGATGGTAAATAAAAAGAGCCCTGAATTTATTATTTTGTAAATCTCATTTTAAGCCAATCTCATCATTTTTGTGGCATGACTCTCGAATTTTGAATGCTTGGTGGTGGCAATGCTATGAAAGGTGCAAATCAGACTTATGGTTGTGAGAATCTGCCCCACTATATGGTTGACATTAACGCTCAAGGACTCCTATTTCCTTTCAGACCACCCCCAGACTTGCATTCTAGAATCTCCAGTCCCATACTAAGGTATATCCCTCTAGGAACATGATCCTCTTTCTTCAGTTCCATTCCTCATACTATACCCCAAACAACACTTAGTGTTTTCTCTGCTTCTCATCATTTCTGATCCATTCGAGTTAGGCAACTAGTATATTAACTAATATTATGCTCACCACTGCTTGTTTTCTCTTCACAGTTAGTTTTAAAATTGCTGCTTGCTATGCTGCACTAAGTAGAATTACTGGTTCTGCGGTTGGGTCAAATAGGATGTATTTGCAGTCATGTAAATGAAACTTTATGCTCTGAAATACTGTCACATTTTTTTTAGTGCATCGAAGTTGTCTTGTCTAATCACCAGTCTCAAAGTGTACTTAGGCTTCAGTAATTCTTAATAAATCTAGCTTGATAACATACTATGCCCAGCTTCATTAATTTCTTTCTCTTTTATAGACTCTGGACAAACATCCTTACTGGATAATGCATGTCCATTGCAGTCTTTCCCCCGCCTCCCCAATGAATTTAATTTTCTTTAAGAATTTGGTTATGATTTAAAAAAATCAGATACTTCTCTTGAGGCTCTATTGTGTTTTTTTTCTTGTTTCTTTCTTTCTTTATATTGCTCCAGAATATCACCACTAAAATTAAATGCATTTGCTACAGATTGTATCAACTGTCTGATTACATCTTGGAAAAATTCTACTGCAGAGGAAAATCAAAATGATTTAGGAAGGAAAGATGGTGGGTGGGACTGGGATTTAGGAGGTTGGAGTTCAGTTCTCAGTTCTGCCTGTGTGATTTTTTTAGCAGGTCGCTTTATCCGTTGGTGGCTCAGTTCATCACCTGTGAAATGTACAGAACGTATAGTTTCACTCTTAGTCTGTTTTGTCCATTTAGACTGCAAGCTCTTAGGCGCAGGGACTCTCTTTTACTATATGTTTGCATAGCGTCTATCTAGGACAATGGGGCCCAGCTCTAGGCTGGAGTTGCTAGAGGATTTCCTAATACATATAAGCCCAATATGAACAGATTAAATAAATACTGAGCTGGAGTCCTTTTCTGGTTCTAATTGATGACTATCTTTGAGATGCAACTTAGAAAATGTTTCGTTTCCATTTACCATCTATAAACTCTCATTCATTGTATTTGTAGAGGTGGGTGAATACCGTGCAAAATTGTTCATGAACACTTATTCATATGTGTAAATTCATTGGCTTTGCATACACACATGACCATAACATGACCTTTTAAAGCTATTTTCTTGAAGTTGTGATAAAAGAAAATAGAAATAGGCAGAGGTTTAAAAGGAGAAAATAGGAATAGGCAGTGTCCTTTAAAATACAAGATTATTTTTAAATGTTTTGGGAAAATTGAGTTGTACACATGTGACTCCCTGTACCCCATGTTCACCCCTGTTATATGGTTATGATATATTTTGTGAAAAGTATGCCTTTGTGAGGTATCATTTGAAAACTCATAATCTGCTGAATATTCATATCCTGTTGAAATGTGTGTAAATTGACACTGCCTGTCAAATTATGAGATTTTGTTATATGATTGCTAATGAAATATGCTGTAGTTCTGGGTGGACTAGATGGACCATGGGTCTGATCCCTTGGAGCAACAATTATGTTGCTAATCAGACTTCACATAACTTTTCAACTAGGCAGTAATTTTATTTTCTTGGGACCCTTCCCTTTTTTTAGTTCAATTCAGTTTTAATTTATCTTGGTTGCTGTTGTAAAGTTGTCCTGAAAAGAAGTGATGAGGTCAGACAGCTTGGTACATTAACAGAAACATTCATTTAAAAGTCTTGTTCAGGTGGAGCACATAGATCTGCTCTATCCATGGATAGTATTAATCCTTTGCAGATCTTTCTAGTCAACCAAAATTGAAGCATTTGATTGACATCTTGCTTAGGCAGAATGCTGATATATCTTAAGCCTGCAGAGATGACTCCTCAGCTCAGGGGTAAGGCACTTTGAGGAAATGTTAGTTTTGACTCCATTGTTAAGGTTGCAGTCAGGCTTTCATTACAACCCTTCTTTTAATGGACTCTCTTAAGGACTTGTAGGTAGGGAGACCAAATATCCCGATTAATATCAGGACTGTCCTGATATTAGGGGCTTTGTCTTATATAGGCACCTATTTCCCCCCAAACCCCCTGACACCGTTATCCTCCCCTGTCCCAATTTTTCACACTTGCTATCTGGCCACCCTACTTGCAGGTAAATTTACCAAATGGGCTATAAATTCGCTGGGAAAAAGGTGTGTTTTTACCTTAAGAGAGCTAACTTGGGATAGCTTTCTCAATGCAAAATACTAATGGAGACAAAGCACAGGTGGTATTTATTTCATTATAGGTAGCTGAGGTAAACTCCATGGGGGGGGAGGGGAAGAGTACAGTGATGATCTCGACTAGTTACACTGAAGTAAAAACTACCCGTATCCCCTAGGATTTTGTATTCAGACAGCTATCTCCAGATAAAAACACACTTTTTTTTTTTAGCGAATACATGATAATAATCATTGGCTCCCTCTCACTAAAAAATTGACAGTGTAAACTTGGGTTACTTAAGTATGATGGAGGTACTTTAATGTTAAGCAGCAACCTTAACTTCAGCTAAACAACATATTTCCTCTGTCATAAACATAGGACTTCAGTTCCCAATGGTTTCACTACAGCTTCTTTAATCAGCACTAAGTTCATTTTAAAGTAAAAAACCTCCTCCCCATGCCCAAATTAAATATGCCGCATTTGATAGGTGTGGCACCGAGGCACAGAGAGATTCTGTGACTTGCCCTCGGTCACAGTGAGTCAGCGCTGGAGCTGAGATTACAACCCAAATCTCCTGGTTCCCTGTCCTGTGCCTGAAGCGCAAGACTATCCTTCTTCTTGGCTGTAACTACGTAGTGTCTTTTTAACCTGTCTAGGTGCTTATGTGGCTGCGCCGCACCATGGTCTGACTATAGCTGATCTCTTGCTGCTACATTGAGTCCTGAAACCTCATAAATGAAATGTGGTTTCTGAGCAGTTTTCTTGATTAAAGCAGTTGAATGAATAAATAATGAAGTGGACTTAACAGCTAGGGAAGAAATGGCTCAGATAGACCTGTAGGTCTAGAGAGGATCTGTTTCCAACATTATTTTTGATTTTTATGGATTATTTAAATGAAGTCACTAATCACAATGGCTCATAATGTTTTCATTTTGTATAACAGCATTTACTTTGATCTTCTTGTTATTGTACTCAGCACACTCTTATGATATCTACCCGACAGTATCTTTCTCTAATGTAAATGAGAATTGTAAGCCTTTATTTCCTCCCCATTTCATCTGGAAACAAAGATGAAATTCAAGGCTTGAAGTGTTTTAATTCTTTTGTTTTCTTCACCCCTCTCCCCCCTCATGCAATAGGAGGGCAAGCTTCCCTCATGCTATCCCACCAATGTGTTTTGATCTTGTCCTGCCTGCAGCAATTTTGAGATATTCTCAGCGTAATGACAAAACTATGAGCAGGAAAATCATGAGTGTGGTCAAGCAGGGCAGCTCAAAGGGGCAAATTATGTCACACTGATTTATGGGCACATCTGCAAAGGGCTGGAAACAAGGATGCTAAGCAAGGGACGCTTGAAAGAAAGGAGAAAGCTACCTCTTCACTTGTGGTGTAGTGGTGTATAAACTAAGCTTTTTGGTGTTCCAGCTTGGGCAGAGGCATGGTAGGCATTTAAGGGTATGCAGAGCTTCCCTTATTTTGAATTGGGTTTATTGCCCTTATTTTGAATTGCATTTTTTCAGCACTCACTTTCACATGCAAAGTGACCACACTATGCATGAATTTAATGCTTTTGAGAGTTTTATAAATATATACATTTTTAAAAAGTGAGTAAATGCAATATTTCCCATTTACTATCTTCACCCTCAACTACACTACTGCTCTTCACTAGAATGGTTTTTGCTGTCTCTAGTAACAGGTAACAGTACACTTATTTGTGATTTCTTTAAATGGTGCCTAAAACATGCTAGGATTTTTAGAGGCTGACAGAAAAGGAAGTCCCTGCCCTATGAGCTTGTGATCTGACATTCAGACACAATACAGTGAATGAGAGCAACAGGCATTGCGGTGGGCATAGGATGTAGAAGGAAAAGGTTTAGAAAGCTTAGGCTATGCAGTAACTTGATATGCACAGTGGATTGTTCCATTAAAAATTCAAAGAGCTCAGTTCTGCCTCTTCCAGGGAGGAGATTTCTAGGGGGAACTAAATAGGCAGATACCTTTACCACAGCCATGGCCAGTATTTCCCTCAACTGCTCTCCTGCTAACACTTGCTGGCATGCAACGACCAGGCCCTTGCCTCCCGCCAACCACCAAAACATGTAATCCCAGAGGACGTAGCCCATTGCTCCCCTAGTGTCTGGTGAAGCTAAATGATGGCTGACTCCTGCATAGGTGTGACAAACGTGGATGGGAGAGAAGGAACTGCACAATTTGGCCTAAAGAGCAGAAAGAAAAGACTCCCTCAGGAAGACGTAAGGGTAAAAAAATGAAAGTGCTGATATACTTTAAAATACTACAGTGAATTTCCAAAATTAAAAAAAAAATATTAGTGCCCTAAGTTAGTTCTTTTTCCCTATGGGAGATAAATGGCTCCCAAATAAAAACATTTTTGCTTGAATTTTGCAGTTAACAAACACAAATCATGTCCAGCTCTGCAGTCAGCCAGAACATGGGATGAGCACAGCTTTAAAAAAAATAAAAATAAAAAAGGTAGGTGGGAGTGGGGTGTGTGTGTACCTTTAGAGCATAAAGGGGAAAGGAGTGGAGAGGCTGGGAAATGCTATGTGGTTCACCTTGAGGAGATCCCAGGAAATGTGTTCTCAGGTGGGAGGAATTTGGAGTCTATGGAGTGGAAAGAACAACAATTTCTCAGACTCTGTGTGGAATCCCCAAATGGTGGGAGATGGGGCCCTGTGATAAGGTTGTGGCCTCTCTCTTCCCTCTGCTGACATGGCTTCATCAGATGGTCTATTGGAGGATGTCTCTTTGCCAAGACATGAAGGAGAGAATATACCCATATGCTTAATTTGCTAAAGTGAAGTATCAGAGTGGTAGCGGTGTTAATCTGTATAACATTCAAAAACCAGTCGGAGAACACTTCAACCTCTCTGGTCACTTGATTACAGACCTCAAAGTCGCAATATTACAACAAAAAAACTTCAAAAACAGACTCCAATGAGAAACTGCAGAATTGGAATTAATTTACAAACCGGACACCATTAAATTAGGCTTGAATAAGGACTGGGAGTGGATGGGTCATTACACAAAGTAAAACCTATTTCCCCATGCTAATTTTTTACCCCTACTGTTACTCACACCTTCTTGTCAACTGTTGGAAATGAGCCATCCTGATTATCACTACAAAAGTTTTTTTTCTCCTGCTGATAATAGCCCACCTTAACTGATTACTCTCGTTATAGTTAGTATGGCAATACCTGTTTTTTCATGTCCTCTGTGTATATATACTGGGGCGGCTCTATGTTTTTCGCCGCCCCAAGCACGGCAGGCAGGCGGCTTTCGGCGGCACGCATGTGGGCGGTCCACTGGTCATGCGGATTCGGCGGCATGCCTGCGGGAGGTCCGCCGGTGCCGCAGCATTGGTGTCCCCGCCACCAAATTGCTGCCAGAGCTGCGGGACTGGCGGACCTCCCGCAGGCGTGCCGCCGAAAGCCGCCTGCCTGCCGCCCTCACAGCGACTGGCAGGCCGCCCCCCGCGGCTTCCCGCCCCAGGCACGTGCTTGCTGCACTGGTGCCTGGAGCCACCCCTGTATATATATCTTCCTACTGTATTTGCCACTGCATTCATCCGATGAAGTGGGTTTTAGCCCACGAAAGCTTATACATTTGTTAGTCTCTAAGGTGCCACAAGTACTCCTCGTTCTTGTTTTTAAAGTGAAGTAGTAGCTGATTTGTTTTTCTCCCAGAGATAACCAAGTTCTAAGTTGAATAATAATCTCTCAGTATTGTACTGAAGTTGGCCTGGTTTGTTTATAGATTTTAAAGTATCTAAAGGTGTCTGTTACTTTCATCACAAGTAATAGCATTAGAGGCCCTTTCAGGGACTAAAACACCAGATGTAATTGATTTGGTGATGATCTGGCTGTTTCTTAGGCAAATGCTTTTTGTTGTGCGGCTGTAACAGTTTCAAGGTGATGAAACAGCAACAGAAAACACACAGGGAAATTGGTCACCCTGCCAAAGACAGCTGGGCATAGTTCCCTCTTCACAACTACTACTAAAGAGAGGGAATTACTTGAGTGTTGTGATAACTCACCATCCTTCCAGGGCAGAGGATGTTGCCTTTGGGACTGTGCTGTACTCCTGGCTCCTGATTGGGTGTGGGAGTGGGGAACAGACCAGGGACCCGTTCTTGTCACTAGATCTCCAGGCCAGTCATATGTTCTCATTTTGATAGCTATGTTGAGGTGTCAGCTTTTCATTTGTTTCAAGGGTTCTTTAGGTTCTGTGGATGATTTTTTTTTTTTCAACCTAACTATTGCGAAAAACCCCTTAGAAATACCACTGTATGCAATATTAGTACCATACTGCATTCAGTGCCTTGTACAGATGCTGGAGTCCATTTTGGTGCATGGCTTGTGGTGCGTGGAGGCAGAGGGGTGCTCCAGTTATGCCATGTGCTTGAGAATATTGTAAGCCCAGTGAAATTGGTGCAAATGATGATGATTTGGGAGCTCATTATCTCTTTTGAAAAACTCATTTTCCAGCCTACTGATTAAGGTTATGAGAGCCTAGTTTCAATATGCCTCCTGCTCCGTTTTTAATTCCCTGGCTGACAGTAAAGAAAATTCTAACCAACTGTCAGGATCGTGTATATTATTCTTTTGTCTGGATGGCACATTGATCCAGTTGAATATGCCTTCTTGAAAAATGAGTTTGTCTAAAATCCAGCTTGCAAAGGGGAGGTATAAAGGTACATAGAGTTTTCCTCTCACTGGAAAACTTTCATCTGTATTTTGGTTGTTGTTCTGTATTTTGGTACAGAGTATAACTTAGAGTTATAACCTAAAGATCAAGCCTCTTGCGTGGGAGAATGTGAATTCTCTGCTTTATTGTGCTTGATAGGGTATTCCCTGATTGATTGATTGTGCCCTGGGTGTGTTATGATTTTATGAATGTGAACTTCCCTGTCAAGATTGTTTTAGTAACTAACACGACCACTTTCTAAGACCCTCATTCAATTTTCACTCTGTGTTTACTCAGTACTTACCTAGAAAAGTTTCAGAGAAGCGGGTTGCAATCTGAGTAAATACTAAAGATTAGGGGATTGTCCATATGGGAAAATTTTACCAGTTAGATGACTATAAATAGTAGTATAACTCCTCTTATGGACCATGTTCTAGAATAAGAGTGTTTTTCTTCAACTGAGCTTAAACCCCTTTTATATGTCAGAGACATAAGCTAACCTAGAAGAGGGCTCTCTTATACCAAAATAAGTGTGTTCATATGGGGCGTTCTATGATATGACTGTAGAATATGAATTTAAAGCTCTATCTTATGCCAGTATATCTTTCCCATGTAGACAAGCACTAGATTGCGCAACTGTTATTTGCATGGTGATCTCTGATTCATGCAAGTAATCCACTTATTTCTGTTCTATTCAGTTCTTATAGCACCCATCAGTGTAGCATCTGGCACGGTGTGTATGTAACTTCTCACCGGTGTGAATAAGGATTGAATATCTGAGTAAAAGCTGAATAAAGGCATCAGAATTTGTTCCCCAAATAATGGAAAATGCAGGCATATTTCTTTGTGATGCAAGCTAAACTACCCATATTTTTCAACCAAATAATTATTGCTTCACTCACCCTACATTCTAAAAACGAACAGACTCATATGAATGAGATAATCTTTCAGCAGCTTAACGCTAAACTCCAGAAAAGGTGAAATCAGAAAAGCACTTAGGGCCATCACAGAGAGGCTATTTTACTCTTTCTCAGAAATACAAGATTTACTATTCAGCACCTGCAGGTGTGTAGGGAACTATTTGAATGGGAGAATCTGTCCACTCCTCTAAGTACTTAATGGGTTGCTTATTTCTTCTTGCCAAAGAGAGACTGGCGATGCCTGTGCTTTGTTGAAGTAGCTAATGTCAGAGGGAGGGGAAGGGCACTACTGTTAAGCAACGGAGAACTAGCTTAGTGTCACTTTCCAGAATTAAAAGGCCCCCGTTACACAACCTCCTAAAATTCTTATAGGTCTCCATAGAGGAAGAAAAATGCACTGAGTTAATGAAAGATGTAAATATAACACAAGTAACAGGGAGAAAGTGTAGGATAATGGTTAGAGTAAGGGTTGGGAATTGTCCCTATTAGTAAACAGGACTCTTGCTTGATTAATAACTGAAAGATGGATTGTTTAGTGTTAACTTCATTTCAATACATTTGTAGTGTATAATTTTGTTTGTAGGACTAAATGTGATGGCAAATGTTTTGTTGAAAATTAATTAAAAAAAATCAGAGATGATCCCAAAGCAAAACACTAGGTGTCAATATCCCTGAACTGAGAGGAAATGCAGATCCAGATCTGTATTTCGCAGCTGGCATTTATTACTGTAATGGGCCAAATCAAAAGCTTGGATCCTTCCAAATGAGCTGAAGCTGATATCAGAGTCTAGATCCAAAGTTGGAGATCCATTGCTATAAAATATAATAAAGAGAATATTTTAAAATGAAGAGGAGTTTTAACACAAGAAATTCACTACTCTGCTGTTCCAAAGCGCACTTATCTAGTCACTGCAAAGTATTTGTATAATCAGCGAAAAACTGGGAGTAGCCTGTTGCAGAAACACTCACAGATTTTAGTTTCAGTTAGCATTGATGACTATGTTCCCTTCACATCAAATTTGTCTTGCAAATAGTAACCACATTCTAACCCTGTGATGGATGTCATTATGAGTTAGCATGACTTGTGTGGTTTTACAGGTCCCAGTCCTGCAGTCGTTATTCAGACAAAACTCCAAGTGATGTCAGGACTGTAAGTAACCTGTCTTGGGAAACATTTGCCGTCAGTAGGACTACATGTTTAAATTTCATTTCAGCCCAGTGTGATGTCACAGTACAAATACAATGTGATCTTCATTTCTCTCACATGTTCTCTCTGTTCTCCTAACAGGTTGCATTAGAAATATTTACATTTAAATTATTCTGGCAAGGTAGAATGTGAACTGCTTGGCTTGGAGCTGGCCAGTCTCTAATAAACACCATTAAATTATTTAAAATGGGTAAATTTCCTCGCTACATCCTAATAGATCATCTAAATAGACATCAAAGTTTCTAAACTGGTTTTTCTGTCTTTGTAGGAAAAAACCTCTTAAAATTATTTCAGTGTTGATGGCTTTTCCCTTGCAGCTGCAGTTTTCAAAATCATAACTGAAACTATGTATGAAGGAATAATGGAAAATACTCATATACACGCTTGGATTCGAAATTCACTATAATCTCCTGAGAAAGAGACATAGATATTCCTGTGAGTAGCTCAAAGTGTACTGGTGGTCAGAAAAGCAAACAGTGTTTGGATGTATAGAGAAAAGGGTAGAAATGAATACTGGGCATAATGCCTGTAAATAAATCAGTAGGGCACACCTTGGCACGTAATACTGTTGTATAATGACACTGTGTCTCAAGAAATGTATAGAAGAGGTTCAGAGATATGTGATTAAAACATCTGGAGGCATGGAAAGTTTTCAGTATAAAAAGAAATTGAATAGATTATTGTAGGTCATTTAGTTTACAGAGGAGACAAATAAGAGGGAATATGATAGACTTGTGTATATATACAGTGTTTGGTGAACAGAAAGTAAATGAGGCCATTCTTGATTACTGTCTTCTAAAATACAAGGACAAGAACCTATCAATGAAATTGAAAGGAAAACAAAGCTGTGGGGCACTTAGCTGCACAATATCATTGAGGTTGAGTTTGCCATGATTCACAAAAGGATTGGATATCTAGATGGATGACAATATCCATTGTTACACATGATGGAATGAAAAGTTATAAGGTATGTAAATCACCATGCTTCAGGACATAATGATTAACTCCTTGATTTAGGAAGATCTTCCCTTTGTATCATATTATTTCATAACTGTCCATTATGAATTTTCTTGGACCTTCTTCTTAAGCATCTGGTGATGGGTATTGTCACAGACAGGATTCTGAACTAACTGGACATTGGGACCGATCCGGTCTGGCAGTAATAAAGACACATTTTGGTTGAATAATTCATTTAAAAACCACCCACAAAAATTACTGAATTAATCATCTAGGGCCCATCCAGAGACAGTATAAAGTTTACTCTGAGTTTGATCAAATGACTTGTGGGACCTGAGAGAGATTTTTTTTTTTTTACAAAATCCATCTGGTTTTGTTCTTGTGCTCAAGCAGCAAACTAGCTAAGTAGTGTGTGGTTTCAGATTTCATTGTGGAGTTCTAATGGTGACTCAGATGAGGTGATTTCAAAACTATCAAGGAGGAACACTGTATCTTGAGACCTTTGTAAGGGATGCTGATGGCCCATTGGCTTACGAGGGAATTCAGACAAGGAAAAATATGTAACAGGTCATTGGTGACTGTCTTGTTTTTTATATGCATATCACTGGTGCTTAATGCATAATAAATAGTGAGAGTTATGGCAGTGATGTATTTGGCTAAATATTTGATATTTAGAAAAGAAAAGCAAGTTATTTTAGAACTTGATTATTATTATCATTATTACTATTATTATTATTTGTATCTACAGTTCTGAAAGCCACTTTTTAAAAAAACGTTATCATAGAATGAAGTTTTACCTGCAGAGAAATCTTGGTTTTAAAAAAAAATCATCTTGGTCCAAATCCTGAAGCTTTTACTCAAACAAAACTGCAAGAGGAGTTTAGTTGGAGAATGGACTGTGAGAATTTTAACATTTGTCTTGTTATTAGCAAGCAATATTTTCCACTGAGCTGAGCAATCCTTTGGACCATATTTTCCTTTCCTTCTACCTCAGCATAGCTCTTTGACTGCCAAGGCCAAAAGGTGCATCACTGCTGGCTTGCTTTTAAAACCTCTGTCAAAAAAAATCCATGTGAAGAATCACCCCTCCAAATAGTAAAGGAGAAAGCTTGAAATAAGGTAGGATTTATTTATTGACCATGTATAAAGTTTTCTAAACTATCAGTTTTGAGCATCAGCAGTTCTGATTTCAAATAATGTACAAAAATGAGTAGTGAGATAGGAAAAGGTCTGTGTGGAATGGAAGAAATTTGAGATTGTAATGAGTAAAGCATGTTGGAATTGTAATGAGGTACATTTGAGAGCCAGAGCAAGTAAATGTATTTTGTTTTCTTGTATGATATATGCATAGCACTGTGCATTTATATTTTCTGGCAAGAATGACTGTTTGAAATTTTGCTATAGAAAGTGCAAAAACATTGAATATTTTACACAGCAAAATCATTTCTCTACAAATAAATAGCATAAAGGCAAAGAATCAAATGTCTAGCAAGCTCACGCTTTGTGGAAGACAGTCAGTCACTTGCTATGACCCTTAAAGATGCAGATTCTCCGAAGGAATGAAGATAATCTAGTTTTTGTTTTATTTTTCCACATTAATGAGTAAAGGGAATTCCTATTCTTTAAATGTAAAGAGTAGGTAAATACAATGTGTTTAGAAGTAAAATTACTGAATGCCATTATTTATAGAGACCTGGATAATGGATCCTTTTGTTTTTATGGGTGCCCTTTAGATTGTACCTACTACAACTCAATATTGAAGTGCCCATTTCTAAGTAGTATTGAGATTTGTTAATTGCTTTCTATAAATAACCAGATGAGTTAATTACCATTGGAATAAGTTTTTTTTCCGCTATCTAATGTTAATGGATTTAAGGCTAAATTGTGGCCAGGCCAACGATGGCTAGAAAAGTGAGTGGGGTGGGCACAGGGAGCCAGGCTCACCACCAGTGAAAGTGGTAGCTGTAATTTTGATAGTAGGGGACAGAGAGAGAGGTGAATTGTTTGTGCTGTTGGCAGTGTTAATGACCTATAAAGGAGTATGTTTTACCCGCAGGAAGGTCCCAAGTCTTCATAGCTGTACAGTGAAGAGCACTGGGGTTCACTGCCTGGGTCTCTTCTCATTTATGCTGGTATAACTACTGACTTCAGTGGAGTTACTTCTGGTTTGGTTCAGTGTGTGAGAAGAATCTGGCCTCATTGTGCCTTTCAAAGACATAATATTATACCTCTTCTGTACAGGTCAGGCTTTGATGATCTGTCATGCAGCCCATAGCACCTCATTCGTAATGGAATTATTTGCTTTGTATTGAAACGAAAAAGTGAAACTACATATCTGAATCTGGCCCAGGATTTCACGGTGTTCCTATACAAAGGAAAAACAGCCCAAACATCATTGGAGGTCCCTGTGAAGCTGCACTTGCTGTCTGCGGTAATGGAGAGAAACTGCAAGCAGTGTTGTAAGATGATTTTATGTTTTTAATCATCTCATTTCAAAACCAGAAAGCAATATTTTTTTATAGTAATGGTGCTTTTTTTTTTTTTTAATCAGGAGATTGGCATATTGGAAATCTGTTACAGGGTAGATGATGCTGTAAACACTCTTGTCTGGGAGATTGAAATTGCACTGAAATATTCAATCATCAATTTGCTTGATGCAGAAAGCAAACTTGTCTAAACTTTGGTAGGAAGTAAGAGATGAGAAACTCCTTGTTGCTATGTTTGTCTTCATTTTGTATTATTAGGCCAAACCTGGGCTCTTTACTGTAGGCCATATCACACTGCTGATGGCATGGAATGGACTTTACAGAAGAGTGGCCATATTGGGTCAAAGCAAAGGTCCATCTAGCCCAGTATCCTGTCTTCCAACAGTGGCCAATGCCAGGTGCCCTAGGGGGAATGAACAGAACAGGTAATCATCAAGTGATCCATCCCCTGTCTCCCATTCCCAGCTTCTGGCAAACAGAGGCTAGGGTCAGCATCCTTGCCCATCCTGGTGAATAACCATTGATGGACCTATCCTCCATGAATTTATAGTTCTTTTTTGAACCCTGTTCAAAACTTTCGTTTTTACTGAGTGTGACAAAGTTCCTCCTATCTTGGTGGGTCCTGCGCTTATTGGTGGATTTTCTTGCCTCAGAGATTCACCATGTGGGTTGGGGAACAGCCCAGAGACCTTCCCCTCTGGAAGAACCCACAGTCCAGGTCAATTGGGAGGTTTGGGGGGAACCCGGGCCTGCCCTCTACTCCGGGTTCCAGCCCAGGGCCCTGTGGACTGCAGCTGTCTATAGTGCCTCCTGTAACAGCTGCATGACAGCTACAACTCCCTGGGCTACTTCCCCATGGCCTCCTCCAAACACCTTCCTTAGTCTCACCACAGGACCTTCCTCCTGGTGTTTGATAACGCTTGTGCTCCTCAGTCCTCCAGCAGCACTAGCACTAGCACTCCCACTCAGCTCCTTGCGCCTCTTGCTCCCAGCTCTTCACACTTGCACCACAAACTGAAGTGAGTTCCTTTTAAAACCCAGGTGCCCTGATTAGCGTGCCTTAATTGATTCTAGCAGCTTCTTAATTGGCTCCAGGTGTCCTAATTAGCCTGCCTGCCTTAACTGGTTCTAGCAGGTTCCTGATTACTCTAATGCAGCTCCTGCTGTGGTCACTCAGGGAACAGAAAACTACTCATCCAGTGACCAGTATATTTGCCCTCTACCAGACTCCTGTACCCCACTGGTCTGGGTCTGTCACATGAGTCTTTACCTAACCAAACTCCCATTAATATTAATGGGAGGAATTAGCCTGAATTAGGGTATATGAATTTGCTTGGGTGAAGACCCCTCCTAGTGTTTGGTCTATAATAATAAATCAGTCTTTATGATAATAAATCCTGCAGTCTTTACTGGTCAACCTCTTGTTGAAGTCAATGAGTTTTGCCTGTTTAAGAAATGAGGAAGGCAAGATTTGGTTCTCTATGCTTACTGTGAATCAGTAAGGGCCAGATTCTGCCTATCTCTTATGTGGGTGCACAGTGCTGGATGACTCACATCAGGGCCAGCAAGAGGAGCACAGGGACAGCTTCTTCCCAATTCCTTTGGAGGTGCACAATGTGCTGATGGAGAATAGGACAATGGCTTCCCTCCACACTGACCAATGTAGCTGGCTGGCTGTGCAGGGGTGGAGGAATCTGTACCTCACAAAGGGGCATGGCAGCATGCACACAGTCTCTGCCTTGGGGAGGGTACTTCTTGATGTTCCTTCTGGAGCATTTTGGCTAGGCACCACTCCGTACTATGGATTGTACCTACATGGCATAACTGAGTCCTTGCTATTTAAGGAGCAGTGTGATTGCTTATTTCTGCTATTGTCATTAAACACTGGTGGTATCAGAATGGTCATGAGCAGGATGTAAGTGCATAACCTCAGCACAGCACATGCCATCACTGCACTGAGGAGATGACTGCTGGAAAAAAATAATGCAAACTGTGTAGGCTTGTAAACCTACACAATACACTTTGATGTTTAGAGTGGTATCCTAAATGCAGTAATGGCAGAAGCAAGGCTTTGCTCTGTTTTAAAAAAATCAACCAACCAAAAAACAACCCACCTCCCAGGAAAACCCCACCTCACTCAAACATTCCCTGTAGTGCCAAGAACTGTAGGTTACCATTTCCTTACCCAATGAGTAATAATAGTGTATAGGTATGGACTGTTCCAAGTAAAACCAAAGCAGGGAGAAACCCCAGCCCCACAAGGTGCTTTTTAAAAAAAGTAGAATTCCAGAACTACAGAAGTAGATGTTATGAAGCAGGTTCAGTTTCTAGCAGCTTGAACTTTGCCTTTGTGCGCAGTTGGCTTTGTGTGCATTGATGTCCTGTTGGTAATTATAGTTCTGATGACACTCCGTATTCATGATGACACTCCATATCACAGTTTCATCGCAACATGAAATGTTGCTTTTTTTTAAATGAGTTTAACCCAGAATTGAAAAGGCTAGACATTTCTCACAATGAGACACGGATAACCTTGCAGATTAGCTACTGATCCTATCTCAGTGCTTGTCTCTCACTCTTTCTCTCTTTTTAGGCAGACAAGGGTTTCCCTCAACAAGCTGACGACAGAATAATTTTTCCAGGTTGATTGCTCGCTCCACATGGACCTCTTGAGATGTTTGTACAGAAGAAAAATGGAGATCAAAAGCCAGGGAAATAAAAAAAAGAGAGAGAGAGAGATTCAGGATTGAAAAAGGTACCATAAAGAACCTGCTCAGGTTTCAGTCTGGTGATGAACAGACTTGTTAAGAATTCTAAGACCTGTCAAATTTTCCCATCTGAAATCCAGGCATATTTTTTAAAGATTTTTCATAATGAGTGTCTCTTTTCCCCCATCTGAAGGGTCGGAGTATTTTCTGAAAAAGTTCTGCAGGGCAGAGAAGTCAAACACTTATTCACATGCAGCAGTACAGGATAGATGGAGTACAGTTGACTTCACAGCTACAGGGGATTTGGTAAGTGCCCATCATGTAAGCCACCTAAAACTTTCTAGAATATTGACATTTTGTTTTTTTTTTAACAAAAGACTGCATTCTTTGATGTTTGTTTATCGTTTTATCACCTGTTAGGCAAGGCTGACCTCATTGGGAACTCTAGCAATGGAGGAGAGGGCATTACATTAGGGGCTGACTGTGAAAAAGGGGAAACAAATGTAAACATTTGCCAGTGTCAGTCTGAAAAGAAACATTAATTTTTCAACTTAGATTTTATTTGATGAGATACAGTCCAGACCCACATTGTTATCTTGATGTGAGAAGGGCATCAAGGGTCCTCTCAGCAATTCCCTTTCAACCTTGAGGTTACCACTGCAAGTCAAACATAGTCAAACCCTCTCAAAATGATTCCATCAAGGAAACAATCTTATCTGACTTGCAGTGTCAGTCTGCCAGTTCCCACACTCCTTGCATTGACATAGACAAACCAGCTTTGATAGGCGAGATTTCTTATCAGGGTCCCATTGCAATTGAACAACATCAGTTCATTGATCGGAAGTGACATCTTGAATTACAAAGATGACTGGATATACTAATTGTACTAGCGTTGTTTCTTAAAATAATAATCATGACAATATATTCTTGACCAAGAAATAGCTTGAATTTGAAATAGACTCTCTGTTAAGCTGATTAACAGATACAGGTCAAGCTGACATGGTTATTGTAAATGTTTATATGCACGGTGAGATGTACTGTTATCCTAGTCTGAGGACAACAAAAGATTGTCTAGATGCCAAGCTTTTTGACTTTTGTGTTCTCTTGATCAAAGAATATTTTATCAGTGCATGACATACTTTATTGTTTTCATTCAATTAGATCTTAAGCAGTATCCTTCCTCTCATTCTAGAAGTTGATTTGAATGTGTCTTCAAACCTTGTTATGAATCCAGGCTGTTTATGAAAGGAACTCAAAACAAGGTGAAAGAAATGTCTGTAAATAAATTATTTTTCCATTTCAACATGGAACCCATTTCTTTTTCTTTTTTAAATAAAAGCCTGGCAATATTGTGTATGTACTCTGACTGAAAAGGTTTTAGGAAACTTATGATATTATGTGCTTTCTCAAAATGAAATATTGGAAGCAAAAACTGTGTAACCTGTAGGGATTAGATAAAGCTGTAGTGTATTGCAGCAAAAATTTTCAATAAATTTCTTAAAACCAGGAGAGCTAAAGTGATTCTGATAGAATAAACTATTGCTAGTTTGGTGCAGGGAAGTCTTGTTTGAATGGTGACGTGGCTGCAGTATCATCTATTTGCTAGTAATATTAAACAGTTATTTACTGAAGAGTTATATTTATATGGCTCTCTCCAAAAGTGTAAAAGGAGTCACATTCATTTAGAGATTTATTTACCTGTGTGACTGGATGACAGGCATAAAGATATGGAGCATTCAACTGCTAGATCACTGGTTTGAATCCAGCCCAGGGTTAGAAGCAACTATACGTCATTAGCATCTGATGCCTTTTTGGTGGCCTCTGTAAAATGATTTGCTAGTCCTTGTAAATTTCCAGGAGGACTGATGCCAACGTCATGATCCGTAGTCTAAGAAGACAGTCAGTTGACTTGAACATGCATTGACAACGATCTACTTCTTACCCCTACTCTTGTTCAGCACAGGACTGAGAAATGTTTTGGGGCCTGCATGGGGAATTCTGCACAACTACGGACTGGGCTGTGCACAGAGGACTTGAGTCATTTTGTCTGCAATCTGGCCCCTTTTGCAAATAATTTACTCACAGCTGAAAAGATCATGGGCTGATTCTGATCTTATATTGGTGTAAATTAGGAACAACTCCAATGAAGTCAATAGAATAAAACCAATGTAAACTGGCATGAGAGAAATCTGAATCAGACCTTTTATTCCTCTCAGTAGTGAATATATTTTAAAAAGTAAGAAACACTGTTTATTTTACAAACGTTCTGCTATTATTTCACATATTACAAATTCTTCTGGAATACACGATCTACAGTTAGAGCTCGTGAAAACTGTAGACTGTATTGGGCAGTCATTTAAAAAAAATGATCAGCTTCATGCACTTTATGAATTAACAGCATATTTGTTATATAGTATATTTATTACATGTGCTGCCTGATCCCCTAGTCCCTAGGCATGTGAAACTCCCACTGAGCTCAGCTGGAGTTCTACCCATCTAAGGATTGCAAGATGAGGAGCCAGGGATTCATACACTATTATTGATCTTAAAACAAACCTTTGCTGATTCCAACAGGAGTTCTTCATAGGTTTATGGGCATTACATGGCTTTATTATCCATTTAGCATCCACATCTTGTTGGCATCAATGTGATGGTCAGCCTGAGATGCATAATTGAGATACATATCTAGATTTTGAACATCTTCCCGTTCAACGGTGCTTAGAGCTGGTATTTTGGTTCGACTTGTTAAAGAGATGGGGACCATTCGTACTTAAAACTACATCTGGGTTTGGATTTTAGTTGCCCACACAGAATTCAGGTCTGGGGTTGAAATCTTCTCTAACCTACCCCCAAGCCCAAACTTCAGTTTGGTTTGGCCTCCTCTTGAAATGTGACGGTTTTGTATGTTTTTAGAACTTATATTTAGTATGGTTTGAATATATTTGTAACATGATGTCCATTTCTCTGTCTCACTCTTGTGTTTTCCCTGCTTGAAAATAAAAAAAGTCATCGGACAGAGATTGGCAAATAAATCAGAATATTGCAAAGTTTTGCTTTAGTTTGCTTTACTCCAATGTGTTATTTTCAAAGGGCCAGATCCTGATGTCACTCAGGCTTTCATCCTGCAAACACAAAGTGTTTGATGGTTCAGGGTCTTAGTAGTTATCTCTTTATTCAGGCAAAGCATCCATCTGATTTCAGTGGGGGTTGATTAAGGGCTCAGGATTTTGGCTGAAGGTGAATTACAAAGATGAGTTGAGAATGAAATTGTCAGATTTATGTGTTGACTCATACTAAGAACTGTAAGTATACAAGGATGATGCTTGGATCAAATATTTGATGTCCAATGCAAGTATTATGCCTCACTATGGACACTCCTGCATATTCTGTGCATGATCTTTGTTGCATCATTTGTATGTTCTTCTTGCCCTATTGTCAATATAATAGGATGACCCAATAACTGAGGGTTGGTAGGGGTGTCAGAGAGAAATGAAGCTAGCAAAGAAGCAGATCTTAATTTACCTTTTAAAAAATGAATATCTCTTTTTCCCTTTTGTAAAATCCCCCGGCACATGAATGCATTGATCTTCAACATAACTGATTCCCTTACTCCCATTTAAACATTATTTAACAACAAATTAAACCTTAATTATTTGCTGAGTGCCCCGAAAAGGTTGACTAGTGGGCACGTTCAGCACATATTTATGGTCTTAACTCGGTTTCCAGTTTAGCATTGCAATTCGCCGTTTGGGGATTGCTGATCTGCAGAATTTCTCTCTGCACTTCTGTGGGATTTTTTTGTTTTGCTTGATTTCAGAATTAGAACTTCATGGTATGGTGAGAAATCTAAATCTGAAAAGGAAAATAATTCTTTGTTCTTCAGAGTCTATGGATTGTTCTCCCAGAATGATTGTTCTGTCCACTTGTAAACCTTATAGTTGAAGCACATATTACAGCTTCTTCATCTCTCAGGTGGAAGTATGACCTAGCTTCCCTAAGAAGCTATCTAAAAATATGTGCTTTTAATTATTGATATGCCTATATTAAAAAAAAGGCAATTTTAAAGACCAGAATCCTGTTGTATCTGTTTCAGAAGACCCAGGGATTCAATGCATTGATGAGAAACAAGGGAAGACTTAGTATTAAAGAAACAGGCAGGATGATGATAGTGTCTGATCATTTAGTTAAAGTGGGATATGTTACAATAGAGAGTTGGCCTGGTAACAGGAGGAAGTTGGCCCATATTTAAAATGGCTAC
Source organism: Trachemys scripta elegans (assembly GCF_013100865.1). Taxonomy (NCBI): domain Eukaryota; kingdom Metazoa; phylum Chordata; order Testudines; family Emydidae; genus Trachemys; species Trachemys scripta. The sequence continues at coordinate 153,745,694 of NC_048298.1, forward strand.
TGCCATCCATGTGGTGCTGCACATTTTAATTGGTATTTGTATTTATTTTTCTACTCATATTCATTGGAATATGAATATTGGCAAAATGACCATGTAGACATATGGAGTGAATAGGACTGGAAGAATTGTTCCATAATTACAACTCAAGATATTTCACCGCATCCATCACTGATACAGACTGGAGGTTTGAAATCAGATACAGTATTTTCTTGAATAAAAGTGGTGATTTCTGTATGCTGTGATTTGTAGAGTCATATTATACATTAAAAAGCAACAGAGGGTCCTGTGGCACCTTTGAGACTAACAGAAGTATTGAGAGCATAAGCTTTCGTGGGTAAGAACCTCACTTCTTCAGATGCAAGTCTTGCATCTGAAGAAGTGAGGTTCTTACCCACGAAAGCTTATGCTCCCAATACTTCTGTTAGTCTCAAAGGTGCCACAGGACCCTCTG